>NW_006399861.1:10425725-10432089 GCF_000299155.1 Elephantulus edwardii
TTCATTCATTGTTGCACTCCATCTTTGCTGTTTTGAGTAACGCAGCAATAAACATGGATGTGCATACCTCTATTTAAGTCATGGCTCTGGTTTCTTTAGGGTATATTTTTGGTAATGAAATTGCTTGGTGAAATTTCCAAATTTTTGAGAAAACACTAGACCACCTTCCATAATGACTATACCATTTTACATTTCCACCAACAGTGAATAAGAGTTCTGATCTCTCCACAATCTTGCCAGTATTTGGTGTTTGCTGCCCTGTTGAACTTTGCTATTGTTGCTGAAGTAATTTTTTAAATTTTGTATTAGTTTGCATTCAGAATTCATAGACATTATGCTACATTAATACACATTGTGTTTCACACATTCCCTCATTCACATTGTGTTTCATAAGATGCATTGCACTGCATTTTATAAAACCAATCACCATCCATCTGTCCACCGTTACCCTGTCTTTCAGGTCCCCACTGAATCTTTCATAATTCCTTTACCCTCCTCCCTCTGCACACCAAACTCCACGACCCCGTGGTTTCCACCTTCCACCCCCATTTAGCCCCCCATCTTTCTCCCCTTCCCCTTTGAACTTTTATGCACATTTTACTAGTTATCCTTCTATTAATGCAATATTATGCAATATAATGCAATATTATGTACTTATGAGACTGAGTGACTTCATGGTCTCCCCCATGTTATATAGTATTTTTTGAAGGTTTTGCTACTGAATGCTGCAATTCTGTTAAGTTAATGAACCACAGTTTCTCCATCTCGTCATTTGTTACTGTGGGCTGTCTTAATGTTCTTGCTGTTGAAAATAATGCTGCTATGAACAGTGGTGTAGAAATCTCTATTTGTGTCTCAGTTCTGTTTTCCTTGGGGTAATTCCTAACAATTCCCAACTGGGTCCTATGGAATTTCTTTCAGCTTTTTGAGGGAACACCAAAGTGCCTTCCAGAGGGATTGTACCATTTTACAATTCCACCAACAATGTGTAAGAGTTCTAATATCTTCACATCCTCTCCAACATTATTGTTTCCTGTTCTGTTAAACTTTTGCTCCTGGGCTGAGATGCTACCTCATTGTGGTTTTTTTATTTGCATCTCTCTTATTGGTAGTGATTTTGAGTATTTCTTAATGTGTCCATTGGCCGTCCAAATATCTTTCTCTGTGAAAAGTCTTTCCATGTCTTATGCTCATTTTGTAATTGTATTTTCAATCTTTTTTCTTGTGAAAGCCCTGTAATATTCTGTAACCATTTATTATAAGACCCTTGTCTGAGATGGCATTGCCAAATGTTTGGTTTCTCCTCCCCCCAGTCAATAGGTTTTCTTTTCACCCCATTAGAAAAGTATTTGATGCACACAGGGATTTAACCTTTAGTAGGTCCCATTTATCGATGTTGTCCTCTCCTGTTTGTCCATTTCTGGCTGTATTTGCCAACTTTTTTATACTATAGGCTAGGCTTTCTAAATTTGGTACTATTTTGTCTTTTATGATATTTATGGTTTAGGGCAATACCCCTAGTTGTCTGAAACACCTTGAATTAATTTTTATGTATGGTCTGCTTCAGCTTTGTGCAGGTGGAAACCTAATTTTACTAGAACGATTTATTGAAGAGCTTGTCATTTTCCATTTGGTAGGTTTTGTTTTATTGTTGAATACCAGTTGACTTTGGGTAGATGGGTTCTCAGTTCTGTTCCATTGGTCTGTGTCAGTCGTTGTATCATTACCAAGATGTTTTGGTTAGTATAGCTGTGTAGTAGGTTTTGAGATCAGGGAATGCTATGCTTCCCACTTTAATTTTGTTTTTCAGAAATGCTGTGCTTATTCAGGGTCTCTTTCTTTTCCAAATAAATTTGGCAATTGCCTTTTCCATCTCTGTGGAAAAGGAATTTGCTATCTGTATTGAGATTGTATTGAACATGTAGATTACTTTTGGTAGGATTATCATTTTTTACTATTTGAGTCTTCCTATCCTGTGAACTTGGAGAAATGATGAAAGTTATACAAGTATTCAGATCCTTCATTCATAGGATCACTATGAGTCATCTGCGACTTGATGGCACTTAAGAACAACAACAAAATAGAGAGAGCTCACTTGGCCTAGTGAACAGAAAGTAATGCTACCAAGCCTAAGGTGGGTGATTTTAATCAGCAGCCCTCAGGCCTGGTTTTTATTGTTTTTGGTCAAACATTCTTCTAAGTGGTGTAGTACTGGTCTGTCCATTTGCTGTACAGAGGTAACTTTGGTTGCTGTGAGGCTGAACACTGTGACATTGATGTGTCAAATGAGAGAATGGTTACTCATGGTTGACAGTGTTTGGTGGAGATCCCTGATTAAAACAAGCTTGGAAGTAGGAGTGGCATCCACTTCCAAAATAGTTTGCTTCCAGAAACTCTATGAACTTGGAGAAACATTGAAAGTTATACAAGTGTTCAGGTCTTTAGTTCTTAGGGTCATTATGAGTCATCTATGACTCAATGGCACTTAACAACAGCATCCATGAATAGGGAACATTTTGCCATTTAGTTAGGTTTCTTGTTGTTTCTTGCAGTAGTGTTTTGTAGTTCTCTTTATAAAGATTTCTTGTGTCTCTAGTGAGGTTTATTCTCAAGTATCTCAATTTGTGGTTGGCTACTGTTAATGGTATTAATTTCTTAGTTTCCTTCTCTGTGTTTTCTTTGCCACTGTGGAGGAATCCCACTTATTTTTGTATATTTAACTTGTATCCTGCCACACTTCTAAGTTGTTTTACTAGATCTAAGAGGTTTGGTTTTTTTTTTTCTTTGTTGTTGAGTCCTTGGAATTTTCTTTGTACACTATCATATTGTCTGCATATATCAACAGTTTTACTATCTTTTTGCAAATTTGGATGCCTCTTATTTTCTTCTCTTGTCATATTGCCTTAGCAAGTATTTTCAGTAAAATATTGAGTAGGAGTGGTGACAGTGGGCATCCTTGTCAGGTCTTTGTTCACAAGGGAAATGCCTTTAGTTTTTCTCCATTGAAAATCATGTTGGATCTTGTGTGTGTGTGTGTGTTGTTTTTTAAAATATGTATTGTTTTCATTATGTTGAGGAAGTTCCTTAAATTGCTATTTTGCTGAGTGTTTTAATTAGGAAATGGTGTTGGATTTTGTCAAAGGTCTTTTCTGCCTCAGCTGATGGGACCATGTGGTTCTTGTTTTTTGCTTTGTTAATGTGATGAATTTCATTGATTGTTTTTCTTATGTTGAACCAGCCTTGCATACCTGTTATGAATCCCACTTGGTCATGATGAATTTGTTTTTATATACAATATTATTCTATTGGCCAGGCATTTATTAAGGATATTTGTATCTGTATTCATGAAAGATATTGGTCTTAGTTTTCTTTTTTGGTAATGTCTTTGCCTAGTTTTGGTATTAAGGTTATGCTTGTTTCATAAAATAATGCTGGGAGTACTCCTTCTTGTCCTATTTTTTGAAATACCGTAAGAAGAATTGGTGATATCTTCTCTGAATATATGGTAGGATTCAGCCTTGAAGCCATCTTGACCAGGACATTTCTTATTTTTTGGTGGGTCTATTCAAGTGTTCTACATCTGTCCAGGTCAGTCTGTGGAGGGTGTGAGTTTCAAGGAACTTGTCCATTTCCAGGTTTTCAAATTTATTGGAGTATAGCTTTTCATAATATTCTGACATTATCAATTTGATCTCATTTGTTTCTGTTGTGATGTCACATTATCATTTCTTAAGGGTGTCTTCTCTTTCTTTTCTTTTGTTAAATCTGCTAATGTTTTCTCTGTTTTATTGACCCTTTCAAAGACCCAGTTTCTGGTCTTGATGGTTTCAGGTGTTTTTATGTTTTTGAACTCATTTATGTCTGCTCTTGTCCTTATAATTTACTTTCTTCTAGAGGCTATGGGGTAAGCTTATTATTCTTCTCCTGAAGGAGGGGTTGCGTTAGACCATTCATTTTTGTTTTTTCATCCTTTTTTATGTATTTACTTGTTTCTGTGAACTGTCCCCTGAGTATTGCTCTAGCTGCATCCCAGAAGTTTTGGCATGTTTTACTTTTGTTATTTCTTTTAAGGAATTTATTTCTTTCTTCTATAACTCAGTCATGTTCTAGCAGGTTATTATTTAGCTTGTACATGGTGGTTTTATAAACGTCACCCTCTTCTCATTAATTTCTAGTTTTATAGTATCATTTTCTGAAAAGATACTTTCTTCTATTTCAGTGTTTTTTAGTTTATGAAGGCTTGTTTTGTGTTCCCATACATGATCAGTTCTGGAGAATATACCATGTGGTATTGTACCCTGAATACATCCACAAAGTTGAGTTGGCTGATTGTATAGTTTAGATTTTCTGTATCTTTCTTAAGTTTCTTTTGAATTAACGTACCTCTGGTGAGAGTGGTGTGTTAATGGCTCCTACCACTATTGAGGTGCTGTTTCTTCAAGTCTGTTAGTCATTATTTTATGTATTTCTTGATCTATTGTACCTTTAATCATTATGTAGTGCTCTTTCTTATATTTTTTAATTTTATTCTGATTTATTTACAGAGTTTGAATACATTGTTTTACATACAAGATGTTTCCCATTTTCTTCACCCCCACCACCCATCGAATTATGCAACCCTATGATTAACACCCCACCCAACCATGCCCATTCTCACCCCTTTGTTTCCACTCCCCTCACCTTGGACTCTCATACTCATTCTACAATAATGGTTTTAAACAGTATTTGTCCTTTTGGAACTGAGTTAGTTCATTCAGTCCCTCCTAGGTTAGGTAGTAATTTACAAAATCATTATTCCTGCATACTGTATTCTATTCCATTGTATGAATTTACCACAACTTCTCAATCCATTCCTTTGTGGTTGGACATCTAGAGTGTTTCCATGTTCTTGTGATAGTGAATAATGCTGCTATGAAAATTAGTGTACAAGTCTCAGTTTGAGCTTCAGTTCTCATTTTCTCAGTTCATATTCAAAGTAATAGAATAGCTGTGTCATATGGAATGTCTATGTTCAACTTTTTGAGGAAAAGTCAAACTGCCTTCCAGAATGGTTGTACTATTTTACTATCCTAACAACAATGAATAAGAGTTCCTATCTCGCCACATTCTCTCCAACATTTATTACTTGCTGTCCTGTAAAACTTTAGCTACTTTTAAACACAGCTACTGAAGTGAAATGGTATCTCATTGTGGCTTTTATTTACATCTCTTATTGCGAATGATTTGGAGCATTTCTTCATGTGTCTGTTGGTATTCGAAAGTCTTCCACTATGAAAATTTTTTCCATGTCTTTTGCCCATTTTGTAATGTGTTATTGGTATTTTTCTTGTGGAAGCCGAGGAGTATTCTATAAACTTTCATTATGAGACTTGTCTGAGATGATATTGCCAAATGTTTGTTCTCAGTCAGTAGGTTTTCTTTTCACCCTGTTGGAAAACGTTTTTGATGTGCACAGGGAATTAATCTTAGAAGGACCAATTTTATCCTCTTCTGATTGTGCATTTACGGCTGTATTTGGCAGTCTCTTTATGCCATATACTAGGCCTTCTAAGCTTGATCCCAGGTTGTCTCTTTTGAATTTTATGGTTTTAGGCTTTACTCCCAGGTATCTGTTTCACTTTGAATTGATTTTTGTGTATGGTGTGAGATGTGGATCCTGTTTCAGCTTTTTGCAGTTAGCAGTCCAGTTTTACCAGCACTGTTTGTTGAAGAGATTGTTATTTCCCCATTTGATAAGTTTTATCTCCTTGTTAAATATCAGTTGACTATAGATAGCTGGGCCTATTTCTGGTTTCTCAATTCTGTTCCTTTGGTCTATGATCCTGTAATTTTACCAGTACCATGCTCTTTTTGGTTTTGGTTTTGGGGTTTTTGGTTTTGAGACCAGAGAGTGCTATGTCTCCCACTTCATTTTTGTTTCTCAGAAGAGTTTTGCTTATTCCGTGTCTCTTGTCTCTCCCAAGAAACTTGACAATTTCCCTTTTGATATCCTTGAAAAATAAATTTGGTATCTGTATTGGGATTGTATTGAACAGTGGATTGCTTTTGGTAGGATTGCCATTTTCACCGTATTGAGTCTTCCTATCTATGAAACTGCATGAAAGTTTTCCATTTCTTTAGGTCTTTTATTGTGTCTTACAGAAATGTCCTGTAATTTTCTTTGTATAGGTCTTTTTTTTTTTTTGCAAATTAGGGCTTTATTATTCATTTCAGTAAAAATATACAGAGACTTTGGATTTCCATTCATTCATTGTTGCACTGTTCTCCCCTCCCAACCCTCCCCCCAGAACACTACCCTCTTGGAAAAGTAAAAGAAAAATTCTTTCATTGTTTTACAAACCCTCCCCCAGGTCCACTCCACTAT
>NW_006399861.1:10440084-10487872 GCF_000299155.1 Elephantulus edwardii
GGTCCTCCTTAGTTTCAGCAAGCAAGGTTATGTCATCTGCATATTGTAGGTTGTTAATGAGTCTTCCTTTAATCCTGATGCCACATTCTTTCTCATAAAACCCTGCTTCCCGAATGATCTGTTCTGCATACAGATTGAAAAGGTACAGGGACAAAAATGCATCCCTGACACACTCCTGTCCTGATTTTGAACCGTGCAGTGTTTCCTTGCTCTGTTCTAAGGACTGCTTCTTGGTCCAAGTATAGGTTTCTTATAAGCACGATCAAATGTTCTGAGATTCCCATTTTCCTCAAGGTTAGTCACAATTTATTGTGATCCACACAGTCAAATGCATTTTCATTATCAACAAAACACAGATAGACATTCTTCTGGTACTTTCTGCTTTCTGCCAAGATCCATCTGACATTGGCAATAATGTCCCTCGTGCCACAACCTCTTCTAAACCCAGCCTGTATTTCTGGTAGTTCTCTGTCAATGTACTGTTCAAGTCTTTTCTGGATAATCTTCAGCAGGATTTGGCTAGTGTGTGATATTGTTTAATAATTTCCACATTCTGTTGAGTCACCTTTTTTGGGAATGGAAACAAATATGGATCTCTTCTAGTCAGTTGGCCAAGTAGTTGTCCTCCAGATGTCTTGGCACAACTTGGTGAGCACATGCAGGGCAGCATCTGTTTGCTGAAATACGTCAATTGGTAGTCCATCAATTTCTGGAGGTTAATTTTTTGCCAAGTCCTTCAGAGCAGCCTGTACTTCCTCCGCATCACCATTGCCTCATGTTCGTTCATATGTTGTTTCTTTAAATCCTTCTGTGTCAGCCAATTCTTTTTGGTACAATGACTCTGTATACTCCTTCTATCTCTTTTAGTGCTTCTTGAATCATTCAGTATCCTGACCATAACATCCTTAAGCATTGAAACTCATGGCTTGAATTTAGTTCTTTCAGCTTAAGAAATGCTGAGCAAGTTCAACTCTTTTGATTTTCTGCCTCCAGTTCCTTGCACATTTAATTATAATATTTTGACTTGCCTTCCCGAGCAGCCCTTTAAAATCTTCTATTCAGTTCCTCAGCTTCTTCTTGCCCCCGCCCCACAACCCAGTACTAGTTCATTTCTTCTAGAGTAGGATAGTAATGTCTTCTAAAGTCAAGATATGAATTCTGGGCACCATCTCTTCACTGTCCACCTTGTAGTGCTCTCAAAATGGAATCTTTTCATTTTCTTCTAGTATTTTGTCAGAACAGAGCAAGAAGATGCTGCATGGTTCAAAATTGGAAAGAGTGTCCACCAGGGATGTATTCTGTCTCCACATCTTTTCAATTTGTATGCAGAATAGATCCTCTGGGATGCTGGGCTATGTGAGGAGGAATGTGGCATCAGGATTGGATGAAGATTCATCAACAGCCTGTGTTATGCAGATGACACAACCCTGCTTTCTGAAACAGAGGAGGACCTGAAACATTTGCTGTAGAAGGTCAAGGACTGAGACTCAACATCAAGAAAACAAAGATTCTCATGGTTGGGCCAATTGGCATCATCAATGTGGATGGTGAAGAGATTGAGATTGTTAACAGTTTTAGTTTGCTTGGTTCCACAATCAGCACTCTTGGTACTAGCGGCCAAGAAATCAAGAGATGAATTGCATTGGGAAAGTCAGAAGCCAGGGATCTCACCAGAGTACAGAGGAGCAATGACATCAGGCTGGAGACTAAGGTGTGCCTGATCTGGGCCATAGTCTTCGCAATTGTGTCCTATGTGTCAGAGAGCTAAGGATGATAGAAAGAGAATTGATGCCTTTGAGCTGTGGTGTTGGAGAACAGTGTTGAATATACCATAGACTGCTAGGAGAACAAACATGTTCATCCTGGAGAGGGTGAAACCAGGCTGCTCCTTGGAGGCAAGGTTTCTGAAGCTTTGTCTGACATACTTTGGGCATGTTGCAAGGAGGGACCAGTCCTTGAAGAGGGGCATCATGTTTGGGAGGGTGGGGGGATAGCACAAGAGAGGAATATCCTCGATGAGATGGATCAATTCAGAGATTGGCATAATGGGAATAGGTGTGTCAGAGACAGTGAGGTTGGCACAGGGTTTGGGGCTCTTGTACATAGGGTTGCTGTGAGTCGCAAGTGACTCTATGGCACATAACAACAACAACAACTAGTTTGTTTACAAAATTTGAATACAAATTCAAACAAATTCTTTCCATTTCCCTCACTCCCCCCATCAAATTGTACAACCCGATGATTAATCCTCCCCTCCCCCTGCACATCCATATCCCTCTGCTTCCAACCCCTCCCACCGTTCATGGAATATATACTCTCATTGAGTATAAGGATCCTTAACTTCTTGATTTCTTCACTTTGCTTTGGCTTCTCAGCTCTCTAGTACAATATTCAGTCCCTTCTGACACCCATTTTGGTCTTTTCTTCTTCCTTCTTAGTAGTGACTTTTTGTATTCTTCATGAATGATATTCTTGATATATTCCCATAGCTTATCTGGTCTTCATTCATTAATGTTCAAGGTCTCAAACCTATTCCTAAGTTGGTTTTTAAATTCATCAGAAATAGACTCAAGGTCAAATTTTTGTTTCTGTGGATATGATTTAACCTTTTTTCGTTTTAATTTGAACTTGCATATGAGCAGTTGTTCCACAGTTAGTATCTGGCCCAGGTTTTACTGCTGATATTGAACTTCTTCAATGGTCCCTTCCACAGATGTGTTCAGTCTGATTCCTGTGCATCCCATCAGGTGAAATCCATATGTATAGCCTGCGTTTTTGTTTCTTACAAAAGGTATTTGCTATGAATGAATCATTGATTATACAGAATTCTATCATTCTATCCCTAGTCTAATTTCTGTCACCAAGTCCATATTTTCCAACTATTGATCCTTGTTTCCCTCTTAGAATATCTATTTAATACCCAACTATCTGAAGTTGAGCTTTCTATAATGTACAGTATTTCCTATCATTATAACAACCAGTATTCGTTAATGTTGCTACGTAGAAGAACACATCAGTATATATCAAGTGCATCAAGAACATGCTTTCCACAATCTACAATAGATCTCAGTATAACAACATACAGTACAGATAAGTCAACAAAAACCTAACCATTTTTATAATATCTTTTGACATTAATAATATTTTGACAATAATATATTTTTTAAAATTTTATTTTGTATTGGTTTGCATATAAAATTTGTATACATGTGTTTCATACATTCCTTCATTCACATTGTATTTCCTATGATCATTCCAATACATTACTTTTTATAAAAGTAATCACTGTTGATCTTATGTCCACCATTACCCTGTATTTTCAGGTCCTTACTGAATCTTTCCAAATTCCTTTAACCCTTCCCTCTTCCCCCCAAACACTGTGACCCTATGATTCCGCTTTAGCCCATTCTCAGCCTCCCAACACTCTCCCTTTCCCTCCTTGGACTTTTATATGCATCTTACTAGCAATCCTTCTATTTTTAAAATAATTACATTTGTCCTTATCAGACTGAGTTAATCCACTCAGCATAATGCTCTCTAGTCTCTCTCATGTTATGTAGTATTTTTCAAAATTTCCAAATGTTTTCCCCAGTTCATAGGTTTTCTTGTTACCTGAATGGAAAAAGTGTTTGATGCACACAAGGACTTAATCTTTAGAAGGTCCCACTCATGTATGTTATGCTCTCCTTGTTGTGCATTTCTGGATATATTTGCAAGCCTCTTGATACAATAGACTAGACCTTCTAAATTTGGTCTCATTTTGTCTCTTATGGTCTTTATTGTCCTGGGATTTACCCCTAGGTCTCTAAACAACCTTGAGTTCATTTGTGTGGGTGGTATAAGATGTGGGTCCTGCTTCAGCTTTCTGCATGTAGAAGTCCTGTTTGCCAGCACTATTTGTTGAAGGAACTGTCAATTCCTCATTTGATAGGTTTTGTTTCCTTGTTGAATACCAGTTGACCGTAGAGTAGACAAGTTAATTTCTAGATTCTCAGTTCTGTTCCACTGGTTTGTGTTTGTCATAGTATCAGTGCCATGCTGTTTTGGTTATTATACCAGTGTTTTAGGTTTTTCTATACCTCCCACTTAATTTTTTGTTTGTCAGAAGTGCTTTGCTTATTTGAGTCTCTTTCCTCTTCAAATAAACTTACCAGTTGTCTTTTTTATCTCTTTGAAAAGTGAATTTGACATCTGTATTAGAATTGTATGAAACATGCAATTTACTTTTGGTAGGTTTGTCATTTTCACTATAATGAGTCATCCTAACTGGGAACAGGGAACATTTTTCCATTTAGTTAGGTATCTTACTGTTTCTTCCCTTTCTTTATAAAGGTCTTTTGTGTCTCTAGTTAGGTTTATTCCCAGGTATTTAAATTTGTGGTTGACTATTATAAATGGTTTGGTTTGCTAAACAATTTTGGGTACGTTTCCAGGAGGAATGAATCCTTGGTAAAGGACATTATACTAGGAAAGGTGGAGGGACAGCACAGGAGAGGAAATTCCTGGATGAGATGGATTGATACAGTGACTGGAAATGGGGACAGATGTATCTGAGACAGTGAGATTGGCTCGGGATAGGGAAAGCTTCAGAGCTATTGTTTATAGGGTCGCTCTGAGTTGACTCAACAACAACATTATTGTAAATGGTATTGCTTTCTTAATTTTCTTATTGTGCCTTCTTTGTTACTGTAGAAGAATCCCACTAACTTTTATATATTGAGCTTGTATCATCCCACTCTATTAAAATGGTCTATTAGATATAATAGTCGAGGGGGCGGTTGTTGAATCCTTGGAGTTTTCTGTGTACATTATCATATCATCTGCATATACCAACAGTTTTACCACCTCCTTGCTAATCTGGATGTCTCTTGTTTTCTTATCTTATTTCCTTAGTAAGTACTTTGAATCAATATTGAAGAGGAGTGGTGAAAGTGGGCAGCCTTATCTGCTCCCTGTTCACAAGGGGAATGATACTGGTTTTTGGTTTTGTGTGTATGCTTTTCACTGTATTGAGGAAATTCCCTTCTATTCCTGTTTTGCTGAGTGTCTTAGTCAGGAAGGGATGTTGGATTTTGTCAAAGACCTTTTATGTATCATTTGATAGAATCATATGATTCTTGTTCTTTCCTTTGTTAATATGATGAATAATGTTGATTATTTTCTTATATTTAGCCATCTTGCATACCTGTTATGAACCCCACATGATGAATTTAATTTTAATGTACTGTTGGATTTTATTAGCCAGGAATTTGTTAAGAATTTTTACCTTTATGTTCACTAGAAATGTTCTATAGTTTTCTTTTTTTGGTAATATCTTTGCCTGGTTTGGTATTAGGATTATTCCTGCTTCATAGAATTATTCTAAGAGTATTCCTTATTTTTCTATTTTTAAAAATATTTTAAGTAGAATTGGTGATAGATCTTCAATGAATGTTTAGTAGAATTCAACCATGAAGCGGTTGGGGCAAGGACTTTTTTTGTAGAGGAGTCTTTTTATGACCTGCTCAGTTTCTTCTTTCATGATGGGTCTGTTTAAATGGTCTACATATGTTCATTTCAATCTGGATAGGGTGTGAGTTTCAAGGAATTTGCCCATTTTCTCTAGGTTTTCAAATTTAGTAGTGTATAGCTTTTTATATTTATAATAGTAATGATAAAGCCTATAGGAACAGTGCTTAGGCCTTAGTGCATAGGGTCGCTATGAGTCTATGGCACCTAACAACAATAACAATGACAACATAAAGAGAGCTACATTGGCGTAGTGGACAGAAAGTTATACTACCAAGCCGAAGGTGGGTGATTTTAATCTGCGGCCCTTAGGCCAGATTCAAATATTCTTCTAGGTGGTTTAGCACTGGTCTGTGCATTGCTGTACAGAAGTAGCTCCTGGTTGCTGAGATGCTGAACACTGTGACACTGATGTGCCAAATGTGGTAATGGTTACCCATAGTGGACAGTGTTTGCTGGTGCTTCCCTACTAAAGCCAGCCTGGAGCAGGAGTGGTATCCACTTCCGAAATGGCTTGCCTCCAGAAACTCTATATATGAACAGTGCTCAGGCCTTTTGTTCATAGGGTCACTATGAGTCGTCTGTGACTCAACGGCACCTAACAACAACAACAACAGTGATAAAGCCCAGATTGTAAGTCAGTTGAAATGAGGAAAAAATAGTGGCAAACATCCTTTAATAATTGGAACATTGAATGTACATAACTTGAATGTTGGAAAACTAGAAATTGTGAAAAAAATGAAATGGAACATGTGAACATTGACATACTAGGCATTAGTGAGATGAGATAGATTAGCTTTGGCCACGTTGAATCAAAGTATACCATAATCACATGGTATTCTATGCTGGGAATAAAAAACATGAGGAATGGGTTGCATTTATAGTCAAAAAGTTGATTTCAAGTTCTATTCTGAAATACAATGTTGTGAGTGATAGGATATTATCCATACGCATACAAGGAGGACCCATTAATATGACTGTTATTCAAATATATGCTCCTACGTGTAGAACCAAAGAAGAAGAAATTGAAAATTTTGACCAAATCTTGCAGTCCAAAATTGACCTAACATACTATCAAGATGCATTAATGATAATTAGAATGAAAAAGTTGGAAACAGTGAAGAATGAATAGTAGTTGGACTATGTGGGCTTGGCAATAGAAATGAGGCTAAAAATAAAATGGTCAAATTTTGTATTTTCAATGATTAATTACTTGCACATACCTTTTTAAAAAGACACAAACAGCAACTTTACACATAGACCTCAGATGATGGGCAGCATAGAAATCCGATTGTCTACATCTGTGGAAGGACTCCTTGGAGCTTATTATCAGCAGTCAAAACTAGGCCTGATGAAAAGATAGGATAATCACCAATTGTGATTAATTTTATAAAACATACTGCATGAGAATGATTGTATGAAACACAATGTGGATGAAGAATAGTGTGAAACACAATGTATACTAACTTTGTACACAAACGAATTAAAAAAAAACAAACAACAAACCACACACCAAAAACTAAGCCAGAGGTGGACTGTGAGTCAGATTATGCATGTGCAAGTTCAAATTGAGGCTGAAGAAAACTAAGTCCACAAGACCAAAATATGATCTTGAATCTATTCCATGTGAATTTCAAAATCATCTTAAGAATAGGTTTGAAGCACTGAACACTAGTGATATAAGACCAGATGAGTTGTGCAATGGACATCATCCATGAAGAAAGCAAAAGGTCATTACAAAGAGAGGAGAAAGGAAAAAACTGAAATGAATGTCAAAAGATACTCTAAAAATTTCACTAGAGAATCAAGCAATCAAAACAAAAGGAAGAAATGCCTAAGTAAAAGAGCTGAACAGAAGATTTCAAAGGCAGCTCAAGAAAGCAAAGCAAAATATAATGAAATATGTTTATGGCATTGAAGTATATGGGGGAGAGAATAGTCTAAAAGTATTATATTTTAGGGCATTATTTTTATCGTAGGAGTACGCAATGAGGGTTGCAGAGTGGATTATATTTGGGGGTAGGGGGTGGGGTTTGGGGAGGTACGGGGGGACTGTGTACCAATGAGGGAGTTTTTCTTTTGCTTTTCAAGGAGAGGAGCAAACGGGGGTGGGGGTGGGGGGAGGGGTTTGTGCAGGGAGAAGGGTGCAACAATGAATGAATGGAATTCCAAAATCTCTGTAGATGTTCATTAAAATGACAAATAAACAAACTAAATTAATAAAAAAATTATAACGGAATGTGCAAAGAGCAGAAATTAGAAAATAAAAGTGGGAGAGCTCACTCTGCATTTCTCAAGCTGAGAGAACTGAAAAACAATTGTGAACCTTGAGTTGCAATATTGAAAGATGAAATGGGCAATATATTGAATGACCCAGAAAGCATCAAAAGAATACGAAGGGCCTACACAGAATCATTGTACCTAGAAGCACTGGCTGACACTGAAAAATTTCAGGAAATACCATATAAGCAGGAGCCAATGGTAATGAAGGATGAAGTGGAAACTGCATTGAAGGCATTGGCAAAAAATAAGGTCCCAGGAATCTCTGGGATACCAATTGACTTGTTTCAATTAACAGAGACAGTCTTGGAAGTACTTTCACCAGTCTGTGTTAGGAAATTTGGATGACAGCTGTCTGGAAAACAAATTGGAAGAGGTCCATATTTGTTCCCATTCCCCAAACAGGTGATCCAATAGAATATTGGACAATATCATTAATATTACATGCAAGCAGTATACTGCTGAAGATCGTTCAAAAACGACTAGAAGAGTACATAGATAGGGAACTGCTAGAAGTTCAAGCAGGATTTAGAAGAGGCCTTGGCACCAGGGATGTCGTTGCTGATGTCAGATGGATCCTGGCTGAAAGTAAAGAATACCAGAAACATATCTGTGCTTTATTGACTATGCAAAGGCATTTGACTGTGTGGATCATAACAAATTATGTCTAAAATTGACAAAAATGAAAATCCCAGAGCACTTAATCTGAATAGGGCACGTGTTTCAAGGAATTTGACCATTTCTCCTAGGTTTTCAAACTTATGAGAATATGTTGTTGTTGTTGTGTGCCATCGAGTCGCTTGCGACTCATAGCAACCCTATGTACAAGAGCCCTAAACGCCGTTCTGTCCTCTGCCAACCTCGCCATCTCAAACACTCAGAATCCATCCATCTCATCGAAGCTCTCCCTCTCTTGCGCTGCCCCTCCACTCTGCCAAACGATGTCCCTCTCCAAGGACCAGTCCCTCCTTGCAATATGTCCAAAGGATGTCAGATGAAGCTTCAGAATCCCTGACTCCAAGGAGCATTCCGGCTTCACCTTCTTTCTCCAGGACAAACCTGTTTGTTCTCCTAGCAGTCCATGGTATATTCAGCACTCTTCTCCAGCACCACAGCTCAAAGGCATCAATTCTCTTTCTGTCATCCCTATTCATTGTCCAACTCTCTGATGCATAGCACGTAATTGCGAAGACGATAGCCCGGATCAGGTCCACCATAGTCTTCAGCCTGACATTGTTGCTCTTCAGTACTCTTGAGAGGTCCCTCAGAGTTGACTTTCTCAATGCAATTCTTTTCTTGGCTGCTGTTGCTAAGAGTGTTGACTGTGGAACCAAGTAAACGAAAACTGTTAACTATCTCAATCTCTTCACCATCCTTAACTGATGCTACCAGTTGGCCCAGTGGTGAGAATCTTTGTTTTCATGATGCTGAGCTTCAATCCATATTGGAGGCTGCAGTTCCTGACCTTCTACGGCAAGCTCTTCAGGTCCTCCTCAGTTTCAGCAAGCAGGGTTGTGTCATCAGCATTACACAGGTTGTTGATGACTCTTCCACCAATCCTGATGCCACATTCCTCCTCGTACAGCCCAGCGTCTCAGATGATCTGTTCTGCATACAGATTGAAAAGGTATGGAGACAAAATACATCCCTGACGAGTGTAGTTTTTCATAATAATCCAATATTAATTCTTTAATTTCATCTGGTTCTGTTGTGATGTCACCTCTTTCATTTCCTGTTCAAGCTTTTAGTGTCTTCTGTTTCTTCTGTTTTGCTAAGTTCATCAATGGTTTGTCAATTTATTGACCCTTTCAAAAACTAGCTCCTGGTCTTGTTGATGGTTTGAATTTTTTCTTCTGTTCTCTCTCATTTATTTCAGCTCTTATACTTTCTTTTCTCCTAGAAGCTGCAGGTTAGATTGTTTTTCTTTTTCTATTTGATGGAATTGTTGAGTTAGATCATTAATTTTGCTGTGTTGTCCCTTTTATATTTGTTTGCCTATTGCTGTGAACTGACCCCTGAAGACTACCTTAACTGCATCTCTGAGGTTTCACTATGTTGTATTTTCATTTTGGAAGAGCTTTTCTATTTAATTTTTATTTCTTCAATAACCCAATCGTGTTCTAGCACGGTTTTATTTAGCTTCCATATGGTTGTTTTATAAGCTTTACGTCTTGTCAGTAATTTCTAGTTGTGGTGTTAAGAGGTATTTTGCATTATTTCAGTGTTTTTAATCTGATTAGGCTTGCTTTGTGTCCTAATATATGATCAGTTCTGGAGAATGTACTGTGTGCATTTGAGAACATAGTAAATTGGCTTTTAGTTGGGTGTGGTACCCTGAATAGATCCTCAAGATCAATTTGACTAATTGTTTAGTTTAGATCTGTATCTTTGTTAAGTTTCTTTTTAGTTGATCTATCTTTTGGTGAGAGTGGTCTGTTAAAATTTCCTACCCCTATTGTGGTGTAGTCTATATCTTCCTTCAATTCTATTAACCATTGTTTTATGTATTTTTCAGGTCTATCATTTGGTGTATAGATATTAAGTTTATATCTTCTTGATCTGTAGAGCCTTTATTTATTATATAGTGCCCTTTCTTATCTTTTATGGTGATTTTCATCCTGAAGTCTATTTTTGTCAGAGTGTATTAATAACACTCGGGGTTTTTAGTTGATACCATTTGCTTGTTATCTTTTTTTCAAGCCCTTTATTTTAGTCTATCTTTTCCCTTGTTTCTTAGATCTGTCTCTTGTAGCCAACGTATTTATAGTCTCTGAGTTTTTTATCCATTCCACTACTCTTTTTCTCTTCTTGGTGAATTTAATCCATTCACATCAAATGTGATTATTGACAGGCCAGGTTTTATCACTGTCATTTTGCTGTACTTCTTTTTCTGTTGTCTTTGATTAATATAGCCCATGCACTTTCTTTTGGTCTCATTATTTTTGTTGTTGTTATTGTTGTTGTTGTTGTGTACCATTGAATCAGATCCATCTGGCACAGGAGGTTACCCCTCCTTTTCCAGTAGAGCATCTGGTGGATTCAAACCACACACCTTTGGGATTACAACATAGCTTCTTGCCACTAGGCCACCAGAACTTCCTTTGGTCTCATTATTTGAAGTACTTCCCTGAGATTTTCTTGTAGAGTTGGTCTTGTTTTCACAAATTCATTAAGTTCCTGCTTTTCTGCAAATGATCTACTTTCTCTTTCATATTTGATGGACAGATTTGCGAGCAAGAAGGCAATGGTATGGCATATAGAGAGAGGTAAAAGAAAGCGATCAGCTGCAAATGGTTTTCTTTCAGCTCTTTCATTATGCCATCCCATTGCCTTCTTGCTTCACATAGTTTCTGCTGGGAAATCAGAAGTTAAACTAATTGATTCCTCTTCTAGGTGACCATTTTTCTTGAGCTCTTTTTAGTATTCTGTACTTATCTTTGATTTTGGAGAATTTGACTACGATATATCTTGATATTTTTAAAATTAATTTTAATGAACATTTACAGAGATTTTGGATTTCCATTCATTCATTGTTGAATTTTCCTCCCTGCCCCACCCGCCAGTTTGCTCTTCTCTTTGAAAGATAAGAGAAAAATTCCTTCATTGGTGTACAATCCCCCCGTGCCCCCCGCCCTGCCCCAAGTATACTCCACTCTGCAACCTTCATTCCAGACTCTTATGATAATCATAATACCCTATAATATATTGCTTTTGAACTGTTCTCTCCCTCATCCGTTTCAATGCAGTATACATAATTTATCCAGTTTTTCTCATTCTTTCCCCAACCCTGATGTCAGTCCCATTCTACAACAGTGGCACCATGCAGTGTTTACCCTTTTGTGACTGAGATGTCTCACTCAGCATAATGTCCTCCAGGGTCACCCATTTTGAATAATATTGCATGCGTTCCTTGTTTTTAATTGCAGCATAGTATTCTTTTGTGTGAATATACCACAGCTTCTCTATCCATTCGTTTGTTGATGGGCTCTTAGGTTGTCTCCAACTCCTTGCTATTGTGAGCAAAGCCGCAATAAACAAGGGTGTGCGTATATCTGCTTGGATGGCAGTTATGGTCTCTTTCGAGTATATTCCCTTGATATTTTTCTTTGAGGTCTAGTCTTGTTTAATCTTCACTGAGCTTCTTGAATGTAGATTTCTCTGTTCTTTTGTACCTGGGAAATTTTCTTCTAGTACCTCTTCAAAATTTTCTCAGTACCAGGGTCCTATTATGTTCTGGAATTCCTATCACATATATAAGTATTCCTTTTGATGTTATCCCAAACGATTCTGATGTCTTCTTCATTTTCCTTCTGTCTCCTCTGATATTTCTTCTGGTATGTTCCCATTGAAGCTCTTGTCTTCCACTGACTCTCTATTCCATTTCTTCTTTTGCCTGTTTTTGTCCTTCAACCATGTTTGAAACTTAGGCCATTTCAGTCTTAAGATTTTAGATATTACATTTAGAGATAGCATTTTCATGTATTTTTTTCATTTCCACTACTATGTTGGTTGTACCCTCTCTGTCTTGTGATGATTTTTAAGTTCTTGTACTTTTTTATCTATTTTCAATTCTTTCATCTTTTGCAGCTTTTTCTATAGTTGTTGAAGTTCCTCTGCATCAATATATTTCTTCTGGTCTCCCTTCTCTGGAGTATTCACTTTCTTTTTGGCTTCCATTCTCTCTTCCATAATTTGAATATTCTTCAGCAGCTGTTCCTATGACTCTGTGTCAATGTATGTCTTCTGCCTCCCTGACTCTAGGGTAATCATTTAGTCTGAAATACACTCTACTTTTTTTTCCTGGAGAAGGCTTACTTTGTGTTTCACAATGTTTGAAGCTGCCTGCTGCTATTTTGACAGTATGTGAAGGTTTTCTTGGTATGTGTTAGGCCTTTTCTATTGTCTCTACATAGGTAGTTGATAGTTCTTTATGATGTTATTGATTATTTGCACACTTAGAGTGTTCAGTCTGTGGGGATGGAGAAACTTGCTCTACAAGAAGTCCTTTCTGGGCCTGCAAGGTGGGAAAGTTTGCTTTTCCTGAAGTTCTCTAGGTCCTCTCTGGTCTGCAGTGCAGCCCTGTGAGAGTCTCACCTTATTGTAGCCTTCTTTCCTAAATTCTGTTGTTTCCTTTTTTTCTGGGGAGTGGTGTAACCAGGTTCCCCATCTTAATCAGTTTCTGTCTAGGAGTGATGTAGGCTGCTCCCTCATTAGCACTTCAGTGTACCAGCTGTGGAAATGAGTCTCTCATTTGATTTCAGCACCTTCTCTAAAATTCGTTTGTCTTCTTTGGTGTGGTATGGCCCTGAGGTGGCCATGATCCCCAACTGGAGGAGTTTATCCCCAGGGGAGTTGTATGTAGGTTTCTCCCTCCACAGCACTAAATGTACTGGCTCTGGCACTGAGTCTCTCACCTGATTTCAGCCCCCTCTCTTGAAGTCCATTGTCTTTATTTGTCTGCCTCACTTACTTCTTGAGAGCTATGTGTCTGTATCATTTCCACATCTACCCAGCTTCCAGTCCAGAAACTGTGTGTCTTAAGATACACATAAGAATATGCCAACCCTCCTTGAACCTTTCAGGTGCTAAAGCCCTTATTCTTGGTTAAAGCCAAGAATCCCTGAGGTCAATGAAGACTGTCCATGAGTACTGGCTCCTGAGGACTTGGTCCCTGAGGACTGGTCCCAGATGACTTTGTGTCTGAGGACTAGTGTCTGACAACTTGGTCCCAGAAGACTTGGTCCCTGATGACTGGCTCCTGAGGACTTGGTCCCTGTAGACTTATTCTCTGAGGATTTGGTCCCTGAGGACATGGCTTCTGAGGAATTGGTCCCTCAGGACAGGTCCCTGAGGATATATATGGACCCTGTAGACTTGGTCTGTGAGGAATTAGTCCCTGACAACTGATCCTGAACACTAGTCTCTGAGGACTTGGTTCCTGCGGACTTGGTTTGGGGCTAGTCCCTGAGATTCTGCCTATCTGGCCTGCTTCTTCTGATGCTTTCAATATCTTTGCTCTGCTGTGTATCTTCTTTCAGTGTCATACTTTCTTCTACTCGTCCTTTGTACCTGTTTAAACTGGTTTCATTGCATTCGTTTCACCTCGTGATGACCTAAGTGTGTCAGAGGAGAGCTGTTCTCAATATTGCTTTCAATGGCTTGTTTTTTTATCAGGAGCCAAGTTAGTAACTGTATCATCCAGGCATTCTTTGTGCCCACTTAGATCATGTCTGTGCTGTTTTCTTGGAGGAGCCCACAAGTCTATTTTTCTAAATAAAATTTTTATTTTATATTTTCCCATTTCCTTTACTCTCCCCACCCTCTACCCATCAAATTGTGCAAATGTATAATTAGCTCCACCCCCCAAAAGTCTGTTTTATGGCATCTCTGGCACCAGGCTACCAAGTGCTAGTGGGTAGAGATTTTCTTTCTGTGGCTTACCACTGTATCCCCTCACCTCAGACTTCACCTGTGTTCTTGCACATGCCACACTCACCCAAGTTTTTTAAAACGAATGAATATTTTGAATGATTGAGTTTTGAATGAGACAGGTGTAGTTGATGCTTGAGTCAGGTTACAAACCTGAAATGTGAGGTGTGGGAGGAGAGGAGACTGGCTGTAAAGGAATATGCTCAGGACTCAAGTTTAAGAGTTGAGGGCTGGTCCCTGGACTGTCTGGACAGTTGAGAAGGGCAAGTTTCAGATTTCAGATCAGTTTCTACCTTGAAATCAGTTGGTCATACGGGAAGGGTGTGTGTGTGTGTGTGTGTGTGTGTGTGTGTGTGTGTGGTTCACATCAGCTTTGAGATTCTTGTCAGGTACTGCCCAAGACCTGGCTACCATGCCAAAAGCTGGACCTGTGCTTCCAGAAGTCACATGTGTTTCCAGGTGGACACATCGCTTAAGGAAGATGTCACTCTGACTGATTCTCCTGGGAAAGCCCTACTCCTCCTTACTCTGGGAATGGTTGTGGGTGCAGGGAGAAGAAGGAGGAACAGCTCTGAGAATAAAACCACAACTGAGAGCTTGTTGTTGTTGGATGCCATTAAGTTGATTCTGACTCATGGAAACACTATACTATAGAACACAGTCCTTCTCAGCACTAGGAGAAAGATTTTTGGCTGCCCAGCACTGACTCCACCTTTGTTTCTGGAGATTAGCCTCCACACCTAGACCTAAAAATCAGTCTCTTCGTTTTGTATTATTTTGTACATCATTAATGATCTAAAAACAAACAAAAATATACAGTCTTGGTGAATCTCAAACACTTTGCTATTTTTTAAAAATTTTATTTTATTAATTTTAATGAACATTTACAGAGATTTTGGATTTCTATTCATTCATTGTTGAACTTTTCTCCCTGCCCAGCCCTCCCACCAAGTTCGCTCTTCTCTTTAAAAAGTAAAAGAAAAATTCCTTCATTGGTATACAGTATCCCCACTCCCAGTACACTCCACTATGCAACCTTCATTCTAGATTCTTGTGATAACCATAATACCCTATCATATATCACTATTAAACTGTTCTCTCCCTCATCTGTTTCAATGCAATATACATAATTTATCCAGTTTTTCTCAGTTTTACCCCAACCCTGATGTCAGTCCTGTTTTACAACAGTGGCATCATGCGGTATTTGTCTTTTTGTGACTGAGATACCTCACTCAGCATAATATCGTCCAGGGTCACCCATTTTGAATAATATTGCATGAGTTCCTTGTTTTTCAATGCAGCGTAGTATTCCATTGTGTGAATACACCACAGCTTCTCTATCCATTCATTTGTTGATGGGCACTTGGGTTGTTTCCAACTCCTTGCTATTGTGAACAAAGCTGCGATAAACACTTTGCTATTTTGACTCTTCAGCTAGAACTACTAATAAAAATTTAAAAGGTAAAAAAAAAATCCTGCCCAATTCTGCAGTAGCATCCTAACAATACTGTTCTTGAACCCGTTGTTGAAACCACTGTGTCAGTCCTTCTCATGGAGAGTATTTCTCATTCTCACTGACTTTCTAATTTACCAAGCATAAGATCCTGTCCTAGGAATTAGTCTCTTCGGATAACATGCCCAAAGTATGTGATGAGACAAAGTCTTGCCATTCTTACTTTTAAGGAACTTTCTGACTGTAATATTTTCTTTTTTTAAAAAAAAAATTTAATTTTAATGGAAGTTTACAGAGACTTTGGATTTCCATTCATTCACTGTTGTACTTTTCTCCCTGCTTGCCCCTCCCCCCCAAATAGCTCTTCCCTTTGAAAAGTAAAAGAAAAATTCTTTCATTGTTATACAGTCCCTCCCCTCAACTCCACTCCACTATGCTGCCTTCATTCTGGACTCCTGTCATAACAATAATACCTAGTCATATATCCCCTTTAAACAGTTCTCTCCCTCATCTGTTTCAATGCAGTATATATTATTTATTCCCTCTTTCTCAGTGTCCTCCTCAACCTCTATGTCAGTCCTCTTTTGAAACAGGTCTATGCGATATTCTTCATCAACATCATTATTCAAAGACATCAATTCTTCTTTGACTTTCCTTACCTTTTGTCCAAAATTCCCATGCATATGAAACAGTTTTCAATATGATGGCTTGAGTCAGATGCACCTTACTCCTCAAAGTACCATCTTGTGTTTTTCCCACTTTAAAGAGGTTCTTTGTAGCACATCAGGCTTGCACTATGTCTTTTGATTTTTTGACTGCTGCTTCCCTTATGGGCCCAAGAATATTTTTTTAATCCTTGGTAAATTTGGTCTTTTCTCTGTTGATCATAATGCTGCTTCTTGGTATAGTTGTAAGAATTTTTGTTTTCTTGATGTTGAGGTATAATCCATGTTGAAGACCATCCTTAAGCTTCATTAGTAAGTGCTTCAAATATTCTTCATTTTCAGAAAGCAAGCAAACACCAAATAATTATGGATTGTTTAACTATTACTAACAAAAGCAGTTAGTGGAAAATTAACTGACTAAGAGTAAAGAGATCACCCACCACTTCCCTGTTACTTACCTGTACTGCAGTGACTTTCATGTTGCTGTGATGCTGGAAGTTGTGCTACTAGTATTTAAAATACCAGCAGAGTTACTCAAGATCTTGTCTGAGCTTCCAGATTAAGATACACCAAGAAGATGGATTTAGCAATCTACTTCTGAGAAAATTTTCCAATGGAAATCTTCTGAATAACAATGGAACATTGTTTAATATATTGCTGGAAGGTGAACCTCTTAAAAAGCTTTATTATTTCAGGGAGCTCTGGTGGCCTATTGGCAAGACGCTGCACTGCAATCCCAGAGGTGCATGGTTCGAATCCACCAGATGCTGTGCCGGGGAAGGAGGGACAATTTCCTCCTGTACCAGTCAGATCTGATTTGACAGTACACACACACACACACACACACACACACACTAAATATTATCATTTCCATTTGGTCCAAGGCTTGGGCTAGGGCCTTCTAGGTGGATAAGGTACTGTCCCAGGATGGGAAAGAGAAGCTTGCTGCTGATGGCATGCGGATGCAGAGGTCCTCCCTGCAGGTCCCACAAGCCCCTGATTGTGCGTGAGGGTGAGTCGCTCAAAGAGATACTTGCCCAGCCTAGGCTGGGGCCACCCAGTCTTCTAATGTTGGACTTGTGGTCATTCATCTTCTTCAGCAGTTTCACTTCCTCATTCAGGGAGTGATTCTCCAGAAAGTCACAGAAATTGGGGTCTGTGTGTGCAGAACCCATGGTGTACAGATCTAGAAGGGGCTGGTTCAAGTTCTTCTCCAAGGCTAAGGCAACTTCCATGGCATCCAGAGTTTTACCCTACTCATCCTGGGATAGTTTCTGTATGTCCTGGAAGAGGACATGGCTGATTTTGCAGCTTCAAGAAATGCTTGGAATCCTCACGCTTCTCTTTTGCTAACTTGCAAGGCCACATTGTCACAATCAACATAAAAACCTAGAGAGAGGCAGTGTAAGAGGCCTGCATGGGTAGGTTGACCACATGGTTGACCCCAGCCTCTGCTTTGGCAGAATAATTCTGGTGGATCTGAGAACTCATAGTTAGTTAAAGATTTGGGGCTAACAAAATAATGGTATTAGCTGGTCCCGAAAATAGGAGATGGCTAAAAAGATGGTCCCAAGGATACATCTGGTGATGAGGTTGGAGGATAATCAGAGGCTGAGGTGTAGTCTCTGGGTCTGTTCTGTCCAAACACTGATGAAGCAGGAAGCAGAGCCATGGTACCTCTGAGAAACTTAGCCTCTCATGTTTTTGAAAGATATTTAAAATATGACCAGATAATGCAAGTGAAACTCTCCACATTCTTTTTTTGTCATTAGTAGCTTGAAAGTAAACTTATCTTCCTTGTAAATGTATGAACAGTATCCTATCATCAGCAGGTTGTACTTCAGGATACCTCTTGAAAATAGATATAGCCAAAATAGAGTTGACCTTAATTATGCAGATAGAGTAAAGCTTTTGGGACTTTGTATTTGCTGATGTGGAACAATTAGAAGATAAAAAGCTGTATATATCTATTAATAATTGAAATGTGAAATTTATGATACATTAATCTAGGACAATTGGAAGTTGTCCAATGTGAGATGGAATGCTTGAAAACAATATCTTAGATACTGGTGAATAGAAACGGACTGATATTGGCAATTTTGAGTTGTAAAGTCATATGGTGTTCCATGCCAGGTTGTTGGCTTGAAGGGTAATGGTATCACATTCATTGTAAAACAGAACATTTCAAGATTTATCTTGCAATATCAATAATTGTAATATCAATGATAAGATAATATAGAGATACCTTTGAGGAAGACAAGTTAATATGAATGTTATTCAAGTTTACCATTTATTAATTCCAAAATTTAAGAAACTTAATTTTATCAGCTTCTGCAGTCAGAAATTGATCAAGAAACAGTTATAATTACTGGAGATTGGAATGTGAACCTTAGAAACAAGATGGATCTGTAATTGGAAAACATGACATTTGGTGCTAAAAATGATGCCAGAGATCACATGACAGAATTTTGCAAGATCATCAATATATTCATTGGAAATTCCTTTATCCAACAACATAAATGACAATTACACAGTTAATCCTTCCACAGCATCAACTATGGAAACCTTGTTATGGCTTTTTTTCCCTCAGAGAGTTGGCTGGAATACAGTTCAGAAGTTGTGTGCAGGAGCTGGATTGTACAGAGACTTGTTTACTGGTACTGGTGAGGATTGGGGTGGAATGTTGATTTGAGAATGGGTGTGAGATGATGTGATTTGGCCTCCTATTTAAAAATCCATTTGCTGTATAGAGGTAACTCGTGGTTGCTGTGATGCGAAACACCGTGATGACTCAACAGCATTTAACAACAACAACAGCAAAAACATAGAAAGAGCTCAGTTGGTCTAGTGGACGGAAAGTGATGCTACCAAGCCAAAGGTGGGTGATTTTAATCTGCGGCCCTCAGGCCTGGTTTTAATTTATTTTGGTCAAACATTCTTCTAGGTGGTATAGCACTGGTATGTCCATTTGCTGTACAGAGGTAACTCATGGTTGCTGTGATGCTAACACTGTGACACTGATGTGTCAAATGTGATAATGGTCACCCGTGGTAGACAGTGTTTGGTGGAGCGTCCTGATTCGAATAAGCTTGGAAGCAGGAGTTGGCATCTACTTCCAAAATTTCTTGCCTTCGGAAACTCTATGAATGTGGAGAAATGACGAAAGTTACACAAGTGTTCAGGGTCGCTACAAATCATCTACGACTCGACAGCACTTAACAACAACAGTTATTTTTATTCTCAACACTCCATCAAGACTTACGGATAAAATCAAGGACTACACATCCTTTGGGTGGAATACACCTCAACATTAAGAAAAGAGACGTTCTCACACCTCGACTAGGGAACAATATTGTGATAAGTGGGGAGAAAAAATTGCATTTGCCAAGGATTCCAGGAAGTGAAACAACATATTGCAATGGGCAAAACTGCAGCAGAAGAACTCTTTAAAGTGTGAAAGAGCAAAGATGGCATTTTTAGAAATAGGGTACACCTGACCTAAGCCATGGTATCTTCTTGTTGATTGCCATTGAGTAGAGAATGACTCATAGTGAACCTATGAACAAAAGGCTTGAAGCCTTTTTTTTACTATCATCATTTTTCAAAGTTCATAGAGTTTCCAGAGGCATGTTGTTCAGGAAGTGGATACATGGTATATACATGTGAAAACTGAACAATGAATAAGGAAGACTGAAGACTTGATGCCTTTAAATTGTGGAAGTGGTTAAGAATATTGCACATAGCATAGACTGCCATAAGAACAAACAAATCTTAGAAGAAGGGCAGGCAGAATTCTCCTTATAAGTAAAAATGGCAAGACTTTGATTCACTATATGTTTTGAAAATGCTATTAGAAGGGACTCATCCCTAGAGTAAGATCTCATACTTGATAAAGTAGAGGGTCGGTGACAAGAGATTAATTGACCTAGTGACTGAAACAATAGGCTCTCACAAAGCACAGATTGTGAAGATGATGTAGGATCTTGGGTGAAAGCAGCAATTACCAGAAAGATATTTGTTGTTATTGTTGTGTACCATAGAGTGGGAACTGATCAGTTTTCAGAGGCAGTTAATCACATAAGAGGAGATTGTCCATCCTTCTCCCACAGAGTAGCTGGCAGACTTGAACTGCATGCCTTCGGGATTGCAGCATAGCATCTTGCTCTGTTTTCTTGACTATGCAGAGGCATTCAACCTTGTGGATTATAACAAATTATGGATAACAATGCAAAGAATAAGAATTCCGGAATACTTACTTGTACTAATGTGAGACCAGTACATTGGCCAAGAAGAAGGTGTACAAGCAGAAAAGGGATACTCCACAATCAACTCCATTGGAAAAATCTGTTGTCGGAGCTCTGGTGACCTAGTGGCAAGAAGCTGCACTGCAATCCCAGAGGTGCGCAGCTCAAATCCACCAGATGCTCTGCTGGAGGAGGAGGGGCAGTCTCCTCCTGTACCAGTCAGATCTGATTTCACGGTACATACACACACACACACACACACACACACACACACACTAAATAAAATAAAATATAAAAAAAATCTGTTGTCAAGAATCTTCCCCAGGTATTGAAGAGCAACCAGTGTCCATTTAAAGACTAAGATGGACTGGATTCAATCCATAATCTTTTCCATTTAGAGCTGTGCATCTGAAAGTTGGATAATGAATAAGGAGTACAGAAAAACTGGTGTCTTTGAGCTGTGATGTTTGAAAAAAATATTGAATATCCCATGGACTACCAAAAGAACAAACAAATGTATCTTGGAGAAAGTGCAGTCAGGGTGTTTCTTAGAGGTAAGGATGATGAAATTTCATCTTACATACTTTGGACATGTTGTTATAAGGGGCCAGTTTTAAAGAAAGACATCATTCTTGGAAAGTTGGAAGGTCAGCAAAAAGAGGAAAGGCCTTAAGAAGATGGAGTGACACAATGGGCTTGAGTATGTCAGAGATGATGAGGATGGCATCAGATAGGACAAGATTCAGAGCCGTTGTCCCTATGAATCACATTCAACTCCATGGCACCAAACAGCAAGAAGCATGTTTTAAAGTGTAAGGAATAATGTGCATCAGATTGTATCCTTTTTTTCATACCTATTCAGTGTGTATGCTAAGAAAATAATCCAAGAAGCTGGACTATATGACAAAGAATGAAGTATCTTCTTCATATAGAGTTGGAGAAAGACTTATTAGCAACCTGTGATACATGCAGATGATACCGGTTAGTTTGCTGAAAGCAAGGAAATATGAAGCATCTGCTGCTAATGGTTAAGGATTACAGCCTTCAGTGTAGGTTGTGCCTCAACATAAAAAAAATAGAAATCCTCACAACTGCACTAATAGACAACACTTTGCTAAATGGAAAAAACGTGAAGTGGTCGAGGGTTTACGTTTTCTTGGCTGCACGATCAGTGTCCATTGAGGCTGCAGTTAAATGATGTATGGCATTGGACAGATCTGCAAAAGATGTCATTAAAGTGTTGAACAAAAAGTCACTTTGGGGACCAAGGTGTGCTTAACCCAAGTCTTGATGTTTTCAGTTATTTTATATTCATATGCAAGCTGGACAACAAATAAGGAAGGTCAAAGAATTGGTGCCTTTGCATTGTGGTGTTAGAAATCAATATTGACTAGACTGTGGACTGCCAGATAATTGAACAAATCTGTCCTGGAGGAAGGGCAGCCAGAATGCTCCATGGACATGAGGACAGTGAAGGACTTTGTCTCACAGACTTAGGACATATTGTCAAGAGGGACCAGTTCCTGAAGAAGAAGATCAGTGAAAAAGGAAACCCTTGACAAGATGGACTGACACAGTGGCTGCAGCAATAGTCAAAAGGAGTGACTGGAGTTTCCTCAGGGCTGGGCAGCTGGACTTTCTGTTGTTCATAGGGTCATTCTGAATTGGGACTGACTTGACAGGAACAACACTGCAGTAAAGAGATCTTTAGTCATGTAAGTCTTAAAAACATGTTCAATTATTATCGAGTTGCTCACTCATTTCCTTTGGCTCATTGGCTGCTCTATAGAGGGATGGTTTGTACATTGCTAAATGTTCCTCTGGATACATGAAGTAGGTGAGTTGGGCCCACCTGGTTGTTAGTGCTCCTGGCTCAGAATCAGAGGTAGGGAGCTGCTTTCCAACAGGCATGCAGGTGTGTGCAGGTGTGTACAGGCATGCAGGCACATGCAGGTGTGTAGGGTGCAGATATGTAAGTGTACAGGTGTATGCAGGCATGCAGGTATGTACATGCATGCAGACAGTGAAGGCATGCAAAGGTGTGCAAGTGTGCAGGCATATAACCATGTAGTTGTGTGCAGGCATGCAAGCATTCAGATGTGTAGGCATACAGGTGTGCAGTTGGGGGTGTATGTGCACAGATCTGTGCAGGCGTGTATACATATAGGTATGCAGTTGAGCAGGTGTTTGTAGGCATGCATATGTGCAATGTGCAGGTATACAGACATACATGTGAGTATACAGACATACAGATGTGTGCAGGTGAGCAAATGTGTAGATGTGCAGCTCTACAGATAGTGCCCAGGACACTGAGGAGATTGGTGGTGATGCTGGTGATCTGCTGTCTTGAACTTCTGGAAGCTCTGTGGTAGGACAGTTTGGGCTGGAGTATTAACTGAAAGGATCCAAGTTTGAGTCTAGCCTGAGCATCTGGGGAGAAAGATCTGGTGCACTACTGGAAAACCAGCCATTGAAAACCCTGTGAGGAAAAAAAGAGAAAATGCTCTGACACACAAGCAGGTACAGTCTCCATAAGTCAGGATCAGATGCTGTGTCAAAGAGACCCTGAATTACAATAGCCCTTCACTTGGAAGGCAGGGTCCCATTCTACCTTACCCTAGTTTCTCTGAAATGGGGCAATTTCCCAGCTCACCCACACTTGGAAGTCTTGGAGTGCACCTCAGCTGGGGAGGGCTGTGGGACTGAAGGTGCTCTGCACATATGGGGCTACGATGTCTCGCATATTGTTCAGCCTGGCACTTTCCTAAGAGAATACTGCTCACGTTCCTGAGGTCTTCAGTGCTTCAGTGGTCAGAGCTCACATTCACAAGAGACTCACTCTTGGGGGTAGGATAAGAATGCAGCAGACTGTGAGCTGGAACAGCAACCCCAGTTACAAGATGCTATGGCTGCACTGGACTCTGTATTACAGTCTTCCCCAGGGCATCCTTCTCCATGTCCTTCGCTTCACTACCTCCCCACCACCCCAACTGACCTCTCAGCCAGAGGGAACAGGATATATCAGGACTCCAGGAGATGCAGAGCAGGGTGGAGGGATGGAGTGTTGTATCTCCTCATCGTGGGACCCTCACAGTCCCTTGTTAACCTTTACCTAAAAACAACCCTGCCCCCCTGTGTTCTTAGCCAGGACTTGGGCCTGCCTTCTAGGCCAGGAGGGGTATGAGAAGAGGCACAGGGAGCGCGTGCCTCCTGGGCTGGAGCACCAACAAGACAAGGCCTGGTAGGATCTGTTCCTGTCTACCACAGGCAGAGGTAATGAGAGAACAAGGCTCCTGTTCAGCAGCTAGATTTCGATTTTGGAAACACATGGAAAAACTTCGTATAGGTGTACCCCAAGTTGCACAGGAAGGATATGTGCATAGTAGAAAATTACTCCTTTTGTATCTAAGATTGAATTTAATAGTGTATCCTCTGGAAATGCTGAATAGGACTGCTGAGAGAAGGCCTCTGAAAAGAGGGGGCAAAAAAGGGGCAGAAGGGGAGGGAAGTTTGTAGCATATGGAGCAGAACCCCAGTGCTGCTGCCCTTGGTGTTGGGCTCTCGCCATGAAGAGGTTGCTGAGGGTAAAGCCTCCGGCTCAGAAGCTCTGTGATGCAGCTGCTGGAGAGAATGTGAAGTCTTGGGGAGCCTGGCACTGGCTCTAACTGTGTGACTCTGGCTTGTCTAGAACCCCTCCTGGCCTCACTTTCCCTACCTGTAGCAGCAGCAGTATGCACTTTATGGGGTTGTGGGTAGTTGAAAGGAGATAAGGGGGAGTCTGTGAGGTTGAGGGCTCACTGTGGGATGTTTTCTGTCCGCCCTTTCCCTCAGGAAGCAGCTGTGGAGGTTGCTATGGGAGGCTTTCCCCTGCTTTGGCTGGGGTTTGAGATTAACTACATCATCAGGTTGCTATAGAGGCAGCTGGAAGGGGCAGGATACAACAGGGCTTACCAGCAGCCAGGAAGGGTCCCTGGCAGTTGTGTGCCAGGCCTGCTCTCTCTGCCTTGGGCTCTTTCTAGAAAATACTGTGGCTCATTCTTCTGGCATTGACATCCTCCAAATCTTAGGGAGCCCTTCTTTCCCCCTCCCCCTTCACCTTGCATGGACCACAAGCTCCAGAGAAGCAGAGCAGGGGAGAGTGAAAGTCTAGGCCCTGAACTCATACACACCCACACCTCACTGCTTTGATGCGCACCAACGTGTGTGAAGGAGGTTCTTGCCACCCTGATCCCACTCGTCCTTTTTACTCTGCATCCCTTTGCTTGTCCTTCCTGTGTCTGATCTCCCTGGTGTGATTTGGAGACTACAGAGGGAAAGGCTGGATGCCAGCCCGTTGCCTTGCCTCCCTGAACCTAACACTGCTTTGCAGTATTGAATTGAAGGGATGGAGAATGTGGACTGCTGTGAAGACACAACAAACTGGCATGAGGGCCTGAAAAGGACAGCTGAAAGTGGGATTCAGCAATGAGTAACAAGGACATGGAGAAAGGGACTTGAAAACAATTTCTAAGACAGCTTGGGTGAACTGTGGAGAGCAAAGAGGAAGCACTACACAGATGCTGTGGCTTAGAGATGCAGAGGAAAGAGGACACTGCTGGGGTGAGCTGACAGGATGTGGACACTGCGCGCAGGAGACTGGACATGCGCTGGGTGAGGCGAGAGCTAAGGCCCAGGCTTAGGGCCTGGGGAGAAGTGGGAACCCAGTGGTCTGCACGCCTACTTCTCCACAAGAGGAAGTGGTCCTCATTCATGCTCAAGGAGGCTAGAAATGACAATGTCATTTATACTCCATGAGTGTGCAGGCTTCTGTGAGGATGTCCTCTCATCCATTAGAGGGCAGCTTGGACCTGAGCTCCTCCATGGCGACACAACTTTTGTGGCCCTATAAGAGCACCAGATCCTGGAGGCTCTTCATTCTCCCAGGAATAGAGCAGGTGTCCCCAGGGACAGGGAGCTGTCACTAATAGACAGCCTTGTGGGTAACTGGCTGGCTGCTGAATGGCCTTGCTAACATGAACCATGGTGAGAGCAGCTGACTGTAGCTGGCCCTGCAGTACAGCAGGGAATACAGTGGCAGCCCCCTTGTGGACCACCATCTGCATTAGGACCAGGATCATCTTGACCTTTATGTTCCCCATCACCTCAAGCCCAGGTGGTTCTGGACCTCAGGCATGCCATTTGATAACCATCCTGAGGTTATCAGGGTCATGGTGCCCTGGGCCACACACTGGGGACAGCAGTGGTCCTCTGCTCCACACCTGGGTAATCTGAGAGACAGACAGGAAGGAAAGCTCGACCCCAGGACACCAAGAACGCTGGCCTCAGTACTCCCCTGGGTACAGCTGGGGCACAGGCCCCACATGGGCAGGCATCTTGGCCTTTTGGAGTGTGTTTGAAGTCTGGCTCTGGGTACCTGGCAGCCCTGGCCATCTGCGGACCATCTCTACCCTCACACCTAGTGTCCTGTGAGATGGCAGCAGGTTTGCCCTACAGAATCTGTGCTCCTTATAAGGGAGTCTTGCCCTCCCTGGACCTCGTGGTGGGCCCTCATGGTCTGAGCCCATTTTATTCCGCTTCAGTCTAGGGTGCCCTGTGAGCCAGGAGCTGATTCAGAGAAGGGCTGGGATCCACAGAAACCCTCACATTCCACTCCCTTTGCCAACCCTTTCTAGACCCCATAGGGGCTGCTGTGTCTGCTGTCAGGGAAGAGTTAGCTAGACCTCACCAGATTTGAGGGTTCCCAGCTAGGGTTTCACCCTAGCCCTGACTGGAAGCCATAATCAAGGCTTGGACCAGATGGAAAGAGTGTGATGTATGGACTGAAATGTATGGATGGCATGGATGTATGGCAGCTAGTGTCCAAATGCTTCATCACCCTGTGGCCAGGGCCACCCAGGTGGTGTATTCTTGGTCCTTTGCTCTGTCACTCAGTAGTTTGAATGCTCTGGTATGGTTTTAAGGGCCCCACAGGCCTCTGGCTGTTATTGATGGACAGCAGAGCTGTGTGAAGGAGGGTACATGATGGGAGTACATCATGGTAGGGGTACAGCATGAAAGCACAGCTATGGTTCTAGGGTGCCAAAACAGGCTCAGACTCTGTTGTTGGTAGATAGCAGCGCTATGTGAAGGAGGCAGCCATCATGGAGCCATGGGCTGAGTTCTGTGCCCCCAGGGCAGAGAGGCCACAGCAGGGCCCTTATGCCCTTCCTGGCCAGTGGGTTCAGGTTGAAGGAGTCTTCTTCAAGGTCAGAGGCCAGACTTCAGGGGTGGGTGGGGAGAGGGTAAACAGTTGTGAACCATCTGTCCTGAGGGCTCCCTGGGGACTTGGGGAGATCCCAGTTGCTTGGACATTGGGGACATGGATAGTGGCTGGAGTGCAAGGGCGGCCATCCTTGCAGAGAATTTTCTGTGAGCACTTACTACATGGCATGTGAGGGCAACTAGCAGTGCTCACGCTTCATGCACCTGAGACTTGATCTGTTTCTATCCCATCTTCCAGACAAGAACCCCTACCTGGGGAGGAGAGACCCCCAGGACTGGAATCCACACAGATCCTGCTCCCCAGGGAGCACTCTCCAAAACAGTTTTCTTCCACCTCTCACTTCGCCTGCCTGTTGCCCTGCTGTTGGGGGGCGGCTCTCCTTCTGCAGTAACAGCAGTGCTGCCACTCCTGACAACTGGTGAGGGGCAGGCACCCGCCTACACTCCTCTGCCCACCCTTCTCCTGATTCCCAAATTCCCATCTTGCTGCTTGCCTGCCCCCACCCTCATTCTAACTTGTGAGTCACCAGCTGCCTGGGAGCAGATGCTAAAGCAGGAAGGGGACGTGGCATTGTGGGGGGCAAGAGGGGACCCTGTAGAGGTGGCCTCATCTGGGGCCTGGGGCAGGATGTTCTGGAGAGCCAGAGGCTGTCACAGGGATCCTCATCCTTCTAGACCCCAGCTGTACCTCAGCTCTGGGGGACGGGAAATGGAAAGGCAGAGGGGGCACAGACTACCCACTCCAAGATGACTGCCCGCTATAGTCAGAAGGGTCCTTTCTAGAGTCCTTGAGGGCACTTGTCCCTAGGGACTGCAGATGGTTCCTGGGACTCACCCAAGCCTAGGGAAAAGTGGGGCTGGGGAGGGAGGCGCATCCACTGTGGCTGGCTGGCCCTTTCCTGCCTGGTGGCTTTGAGCTTGTCAGTGCTTCTATCCTACCCTCTCTACCTGTAAGCCGGGGTTCATGCTTTGGGCTGCAGCCAGGACTGGAGACAGCCACCTGCTCTCACCCGCAGACTGACTCAACTGCTTGAAGGGCTTCCTTCCCTACCCAGGAGGTCACTGCTGGCTTAGTGGAAATGCCCCTGTTCCATGAACACCTCCCTGTCCCTCCTTCCACCATAGTGTCTTAACTTATGGCTACTTCCCTCTACTCTAGGGGTGCCATCTGGGGAGATGTTAGCCTTCATAGTCCTTTACTTTGAGCCCCTACCCTCTCTTGGCTCTCTGATAGTACAGCTGAGCCACAGCCTCACTCGTCCTTGGACATCCAGTTCAGCCATGCACATACGGACAGGACCCAGGGGGTGCAGCCCTCTTTTTGGTTTATGGTCTTGTCAGGCAGGCTGGGGTCCTGCCATTTGGAGAAGACTTCAGTAAGAGATGCCAGCTGTTCTAATCCACCACAGGCTCCTGTGAGAAACATGGACAATCTCCTCTTGTTTGATTTCTAGGGAACCTGCTGAAGGTCAACTGTGAGTCAGTTCAGACTCTGTGATGAGAGCCTGTAGGGAATTGTGATGCTAAGCCAAAGGCCACACTTCCCCGATGGTTTGAATCCACTAGGAACTCTTTGAGAGAAGGATGAGCAATCTCCTCCTGTGCAATTTCTAGTCTTGATAGCTCAACGGAAGGTCAACTGTGAGTCAGCTCCAACTTGATGGCAATGGGTAGAACTGAGTTATAAGCCCAAACCAGCATTCCCCCTAGCAAAACCTAGTCCCCCATCCAGACCGAAGAGGCCTGAAGTTCCTGCCAATATGGGAAGGTAGGAGTAAAGCAGGTCTGGTTCTGCAGTCCACCTGTGGACCTGGGTTTGTGGGACAGTGTCTTCAAGCATGTGATGCCACTCTTGATAGCCTCATATAGATAGGGCCTGGTGGAGGCTACTTCCTCATGACATTTCCCTCATTGTTCCCAAGCCTTCCGGATCCTTATTGCTGGTTCTACACTGCCCTGACTCACTCACTCTCCCTTCAGGTTGGTCCAATGGAGCAAAAGAGGCAGACAAGAGGTCAGGTGTATCCCACTTCCTACTGTTGGGTGTAGGGCACAGGATAGGCTCTTTTCCTACCTGGCATATTAGATTTAAAAAAAAATATCAAACTCATTGCCATGGAGTTGGAACTGACCCATAGCTGATCCAGTGAATTTTCAGGATATTATAAATCATGTAGAGGGAGATTGCCCATTTTTCTCTCATAGAGCCACTGGTGGATTTGAACTGCCTAAGAGGGACCATCTTACAACCTTATACCTGGCACAATCTGCACAGCTCCCTGTAGGCTAGGTTGGCATCGAGATGCCTATACCTCATAGCAACTCTGTGAACAGCTGATCAGAAGCCTTTCCTGTCCTGGGCCATCCTTGCAGTCACTGTGTCAATCCATCTGGTTGAGGTTCTTTCTCTCTTACACTTACCCTCTGACTTTCCCAGCAATACCAGGTTTAAGTAAAAAAATCATTGTTATGGAGTTGGAACTGACTCAGCATCAACCTTTCAGCTGATTTTCAGAGGCTGTAATGTCATGGAAGGAGACTGCCCATTTTTCTCCTGCAGAGCAGCTGGTGGATTCGAACTGAATGGCTTTGGGTTGGTAGCTCTTACATTTACTATCATAGTTTTGGATTAAATTTTAACTTCCTTAGCCTGGTCGTTGGTGGATTTGATGGTAGTAACCCAGCAGTTCATTAATAATTTGTCTTAATTATCTGGTGCTGCTATAACAGAGATGTCACAAGTGTATGGCTTTACCAAACAGAAATTTATTCTTCTACAGACTCATTGTCAAGTCCAGTCCAACTCATAGCAACCCTATGAACAACAGATCTGAACCCTGCCCTATCCTGTGCAATCTTCACACTTCCTGACACACTAGAGCCCATTACTGCAGTTGCTGTGTCAACCCATCTGGTTGAGGGTCTTTCTCTGCCTCAACATTCCTCCACCTTTCCAAGCATGATCTCTCTTCCCAAGGAATAACCTCTCCTAGAAACAAGCCCAAAACAAGCGAGACAAGGCCTCATCATTCTTGCCTCCAAGAGCACTCTGGTTGCACCTTCTCCAAGACATACTCACCTGTTTGTTCTTTGGGGCTTCCATGGGATGTTCAGCACTCTTCTCCCACACCAAAGTCTTACAGATTAGACATTCAGATTTAGGATTCTGGCTCTGGCAGAGGCTTTCTTTAGGTTCTGGGAGTTTTCCCATGCAAGAACCGGGGTACAAAGGCTGCTTCTCTTCCTCTGCCTGCTGTCTTGTGGCACCAAGGTTTCCCTTCTGGGCGAGCTGTTCTCCCGTTTTACCTCTTTGTGAGCAAGTGTGAAGTGTTACAGGCCCCACACCAGGGGAGCTTCTCCTGCAGGGGTCATGTAAGGACTGTGATTGGATTCCTTTTATCCTTTTACTGCTTTTTGGCTTATCAGGTTATGGGAGCTATCAAGTCATGATGTAGCTTCCATATTACATCGTTACATGTGGGGGACACAACTCAACCCTGTGACCTTGTCCCATGATGCCCTTAGAGTCCTTGTGAGGTGCGGATGTGCTCATCATCTCATATTGGGCCCTGAGGAAGCAGCTCCCCAAAGCCCTTTCCTGCATCTTTGTCCTGTTCACTTGTATTGGTGGCATTATTTTGCAGTCACGTTGAACAAAGATAGGCATTATCAGGTCATCTGCAAAGAGATGAGCCATCGGGACAGCTGTGACTTGCCCGTGGTACAGGAGTCCTGGGTCCACCCAGGCTCAAGAAGAGGCCCATTCCTAGGGGTCAGCCTGCAATTAGGGAGATGTTTGTCCTGGGCTTCTCCCTTGGTCATGGAGACTCGGGGACTCAAGGTCATGGGGCTTTTCTTATCCCAATTACCTGCAGAATTTTGGATAGCTTTCAGGATAGTAAATCATTTGGATTAATGACTTTGCAGGAAAATGGTTTCATGTGTTTTTCTCCATTTTTTAAATTTGTGACCACAGTGAGTGCATTATGTTCTCTGGTCTTTGTCCTCAGTTCTCATTGGTGCTGCTTGGTGCTCGTCCAGCACACATGTGTGTCTTGTCCCTATCATCTGCAGTGTGTGCAGCTGGAAACTAGTGCTGCTTCAGTGCTGGAGTTGCTCAGACTATACAGGAGAACACCCCTGAGAAGCACAGCGCTACCTGCCAAAGGACTGGGAGCTCTCAGCTCACTCCCACAACACCCCAGCAGGTGGTCACAGCTGTGTTTGCCCCTGGGAAGAGAGGAATTTACATGGCTCTAAGAGCTACAGGTTCTTTATACTAGTCTTGACATTTTTTCCTGCTTTAAAAAACTTTCAGAATGATAAGCATAAAAATACCATGAAAGAATAAATCAATTTGCTAAGCCTCCATCCTTGTCTGTGAGGTCCAGATCTTTCAGCAGACAGAACCTGTGTTCTATTTTAGTAACCGAGTGCACTTCCCTAGAGTGTGACCTCATGTGTGTGGAACCCACACCCGAGTCCTGCATGGTGGATGTTGCCTTCTTTTTGAGCTCTGTGTGGACAAGTGAATGATGTTCATTCTGTGTATATTCTGTTTCCCCCTCAGTTCCATTCAGTTACTGTTGATAGTGGCTATTTGAGCCATCTCAAAGAATGCTTCATGCTCTTGTCCATGGCTTACGGTGATTTAGCATCCATTGCAGTGCAGACCTTGGGCTGACCGGGCCTGAGACTTATTTTGGAAGATGAGTCCTCAGTCCTTGTTGGGGCTGAGTGTGGAGGTGAGGGCCAGTGTAGTCTGCTCCCAGACTTGGAGTTTGGAGCCCAGCCATCCTTACTTTCTCTGGGCATCCAGGCATCAGGGCAAGGAAGGAGCACTTGGTCCTCTTCTTAGAGTGAGAACTGCTGGTGTTCTAGAGTGTCCCAGAGAGGTCCTGCCCACAGACATGTTCTGACGCTAAAGAAGGGCACATGCAAGCTTCCAGATTAAGTGTGTGTCTGCTTACCCCTCCTGCAGACTCACTGACCACATGTGTAGAAGGAGCACGGTGATGAGATGGGAGGTTTCAGGGAGTGGCTCTTACCCCCAAGCACAAGGCTCTTGGGCTATGATAAAAGGTGAGAGGCCCACAGGCATGCTATTCAGAATCATTTTTTAATTAGCACGTTAATTGTTACCCTAATAACGTGTGCTATTAGGAGCTCCCTGTGGGCCTCCTGTGTGTTATTGCTGTGCTGCACATGCCCTTGCTCACCATCCCTGTGAGGGGCTCAGCTGCTGTGGAGGGGGGCAGATGTCCCTTCTCCAGTCCCTTGGCACTTCATGGATGTGACCTTGAAGTTTGAAAGTGACTTTGTTTTTCTTTATGGTTCTCCCACATATGGCTATGCTCCCCAAAGCAGATTTGTCTGGGGCCTTTCTATAAATGAAAGTCCAAATGAGTACTCCCTGTGTGGGCTGTCGGCTTAATGATTACACGTTGACGGATGCAGCCTGACAGCATCTGTTTCCATCACTGCACAGTGTTCCCTTGTGCTCCTCTTGTTGCTCAGTGACATGGCACTGCCTTGAGCTTATGGGAACAACACACTGTCATCCTGAACCACCCTCATGACCGGGGGAGGGGGAGTGTCCTCACCAGACCACATTATCTGAGGGTATTTATTGCCTGATTCAAAAGTAGACCACTAGGCCCGTTAGCGTGGTTCTTAGCCAGTAAACAACTCTGAATCCTGTTCAGCATCACAGGAGGCCTCAGCTGAGGAATGGGTGACAGCAGTGCATAAAGTCTACAGGGGAACGTCTACCCCCGAGCATCCCTGTCCCTTAGTGTGACCCTACTGTTGATTATTAGGTGTTGTGGAGACAATTTTTTACTCATAAGGACCCATGAGACAGAAGGGGGACTACTTATAGGGTATTCTAGGCTGTGTCCTTCTGGGTGGCTGATGTGTGGGCTGGAACTGCTACTCAAATTCTTAATCATCTTACTACCAGGGTTCCTTTCTGTGTGATTATAACTACAATCTATCTTCTCTCCTGTCAATAGAAATGTGGGATACTTTTTTCACTGTTTTGCTGCTAAAATCTTTACCAGCTTTAAAAATCCTACTAAGATGTCTATTTATTTGAGATATAGCTTTTCTAACTGAAAAACGATAACTTGCTAGTTCCCATGGACCCCAGCCCCATGCTCTCCCTCTGGTATCTCATTCAACTAGAGAGGTGCAGCCTTGGGTAGAGGAAGCTTGGTGGCCTGACCTGAGCGGTCTGGGACCACCATCATGCCTCCTTCTTCCAAGGGAATTCTCCTGGCCAGTGCCTTGGACTCTTCCTCCTGCTGAGCTGTGTAAAATATTTCAAGGTATCCGCCTTCAGACCTGTGATATGGAGATTTGGATGGAGGAGGGGAGTCTAGTGGTGTGACTGGCCAGAGCTGGTCTCTGAAATGCCCTGAGGCCACTGGCAAAGATGGCTTTTTGGTGCAACCCACTGCTGCCTCAAAAGCATGGCTTTGACTTCATCTGGAAACTCCCAGTATTCAAAAAATTAGGGCATAGAGTGAAGGCTGAGTCAGGGCCATCAGCTCCACAGCTGTTGAATGGCAATGGCCTTGTCTGGACCTTGGGACAGCCCAGGCTAGTGCCCTTGTCACACCTGCTTATCCTGTCTGGTTAGCGGACTCCCCCTCCGGATTTACTCAGCCTTTTCTGGGGAATAAGCTGTACTCTCTGCAGAAGCTTCCTGCCCCAAAGCTTCAGCTCACCACCCACAGTCACTGGCAGCATCATAGCCACATGCAGGTAACCACTCTTCTCTTTTTGTCCTCAGACCATCAGAAGCTGGAGAGAGAGGCTCGAATCTGCCGCCTGCTGAAGCACTCCAACATTGGTGAGGAAGGGGAGGGGCAGGCTGCCTGGGTCTTTCTGGGGATCTGACTTTCAAAGAGAGACATGCCCCTTCCTACTCTCTTCAGCGATGTAATTGCACAGGCATTTCTCTATGACAGCTGTAGCAACAGCAGTGCTGAAATACACCTCTGTCTTCAGGTGACCAAACTCAGGATCCCTGTGAAGTTCTGGCTATGACCAGATCCTAACCTTGTCCTGTACCTTGTGGGGTAAGGTTAGTAACAGAGCCCCCAGAAGGGGTTGTAAAACCAAGTGACCTCATGGTATAACCCCACCATAAGAGAAGTTGTGAGTCTGTTGAACACATGCAGTGGTCTCGGAGCAGCCGGCTGCATGACAGCCCTCTGCAGACTTGCCAGAAGGCCAGACCCTGGTGCTATCCACAGAAAGAGAGCTGCTGGCCAGTCTTGGAGGCTCTGTAGTCTTCTTTTGTCCAGTTCAGGGTCAGGACTGGGAACACATGTTGCCCTTTCCTGTCTAGGAGGAGTGTCTTCTGCCGTGGTGGAGGGAGGGGTTTGTCTGGAGACCAAGGTTGCAGTGGGGACAGCAGCAGCAGGCTCACCTGCTCTTGGGTGGAACCAGGCCTGCACCTGGCTGATGGGGCTTCAGGGTAGATCACCTGGCACATGGACAGCTCTGATGGGTCTGGCAGTGTCCTGCTTATGGTCTATGGCACATCTGCTCTGTGGTGGTGTCATGCTGGTCCATAGACCCCTGTTTTTGCTTTCCAAGATCCTGCTTATAAGGACCTCATTCCAGTCTAAACCAATACAATCTAGAATAGAAGTGGAGCTCTGAACTTGTAGGTGCAGAACTAGTGTAAGAACAGATGTGTGAGGCCTGAGTCTGTTGGGAAGGACTTCAGGAGATTAGGAGTTACCCTGGGTGGACACGCCCAGCCCACCATCTCCACAGAAGCACCAGGATCCTCAAGGCCCCTGTGAACAAATAGCTGAGTGTTGCTGAGCACCCACTGGGGCCAGGCACCATGTCCCCAGGGAACAGCTGCTTCCCTTCCATGTCAATCTCCCCACTTAACATGGAGCTGCCCTCTTCCCTCACAGGGATCTAGCAGGCAGGAAGGTGACTCCCACAAGAGGCAGGTGGAAGTGTGGAGTCCCCTTTATGAAGTGTCATGGTTGGAACCCTGAGTGCAGAAGCCTAGATTCAGCTTGTGACTCACAAACCTCATGATCACGCCATGCCGTTAACTGTTCAGGGCACAGCCTCCTTGTTTGTGAAGGGGCAGGGGGGAGGAATTCACCCACATCATAGAGTGATTGAATCTACTGCTCTTCACAGATTACCTCACAAACTAGTCGCTTGCACCAACAAGCACATATGTCTTTCTAAGTCAGCCCATATAGTCTTTCTACTGGCCTCCCAAGAGCAGTGTCCTTCTTATAATCCTAATGATAAACCACGGAGCTCTGGTGGCTTAGTGGTAAAAAATTGTGCTGGTAACACAATGGTATATGCAGTTCAAATCCACCAGCTGCTCTGTGGGAGAAAGATGAGCAGTCTCCCCCGTGTGATTAACTGCCTCTGAAAACCAACTGAAGAGTCAGTTATGAGTTGATTCTGACTCAATGGTACATGACAACAAGGAGTCAAGTTCTTCTCTATGTGTGGACCTGTGAAACTTAAGAAGCAGACTGCCCATTTCCAAAATGCAGATGTTGGACAGTTGCAGAGTAGATATTTCCATTCCAAAAGAAAGAACTGGAAAGGAAGCAGTAAACTCAAACTGCAGAAAAACATTTCACTGGACCTCAAGGTTTGAAAAGAACCCCTCTGGGTCCAGCAGGGTAATGGCCTCCAGCCCTAGTGGCTGTCACATTGCTCCAGAGTCCACACCTGTCTTCCTACGCTTGTCCCATAAGTGGCTCTGGCAGCATAGCTGCTGTGTGTTGGATTGTTAAGGAGAGAGGTGCATTTGAGTTCAGGAGCCGCTCCTCTTTAAAATATACAGAAACCCATGGGAAGGTCGTTGTGAGCTGGAGTCAGTTCAGCCATGGTGAGCTTGGCTTCAGTTTGGTTCATGACACTTTCAGCATCTGCTGTCAGTGTGGCTGCTGAGATGGTTGGCTGGATTCAAAAGACACACTGCTGATTTAGCAAAATGTTGCCTCGCGACTCCTCTGGTGCCATCTCTACAGCATGCTTTCCTAATTTTTGCAAGATGGGTTGTTGTTGTTATGTGCCTTCGAGTCACTTGCAACTCATAGTGACCCTATGTACAACAGCCCTAAACTCTGCTCTGTCCTGTGCCAATCGCACTGTCTCTGACACACCCATCTCGATTGCCCCAGTCACTGAATCAATCCACCTCATAGAGGGTCTTCCCCTCCTGTGCTGTCCCTCCACCATCCCAAGCATGATGTCCCTCTCCAAGGACCAGTCCCTCCTTAAAAGATGTCCAAAGTATGTTAGACGAAGCCTCAGAATCCTTGCCTCCAAGGAGCCACCCGGTTTAACCCTCTCAAGGATGAATCTGTTTGTTTTCCTAGCAGTGCATGGTACCCTCAATACTCTTCTCCAGAACCACAGCTCAAAGGCATCAATTCTCCTTCTATCATCCCTAGTCATTGTCCAACTCTCTGATGCATAACAAGTGATTGCAAAGACCATGGCCTGTATCAGACGCACCTTAGTCTCTGGAGAGACACCATTGCTCTTCAGTACTTTGGAGAGGTCCCTAACAGCAGACTTTCCCATTGCAATACATCTTTTAATTTCCTGGCTACTGGTGCCAAGAGTGTTGACTGTGGAGCCAAACAAACTAAAGCTGGGAACAATCTCAATCTCTTCACCATCCATTCTGATGCTGCCAATTGGTCCAGTGGTGAGAATCTTTGTCTTCTTGACATTGAGCCTCAATCCATATTGTAGGCTGCAGTCCTTGACACTCTGCAGCAGGCGCTTCAGGTCCTCTTCAGTTTCAGAAAGCAGGGTGTGTCATCTGCATAATGCAGATTGTTGATAGATCTTCCACCAATCTTGACCCGACATTTCTCCTCATAGAGCCCAGCTTCCTGGATAATCTGTTCTGCATACAGGTTGAAAAGGAGACAGGACACATCCTTGCTGTACGCCCTTCCCAATTTTGAACCATGCAGTGTTTCCTTGCTCTGTTCTGATGACTGCCTCTTGGTCCAAGTATAAGTTTCGCATTAGCATGATCAAGTGTTCCAGGATTCCCATTCTTCTCAGAGTCAGCCACAGTTTGTTATGATCCACACAGTCAAACGCCTTTGCATAATCAATGAAACACAGATAGACATTCCTCTGGTACTCCCTGCTTTCAGCTGGGATCCATCTAACATTAGCTACAATATCTCTAGTTCCACAACCCCTTCTAAACCCAGCCTGGACTTCTGGCAGTTCTCTGCTGATGTGCTGTTTCAGTCATTTTTGGATAATCTTCAGGAGAATCTTGCTTGCATGTGAAATCAATAATATTGTTCTATAGTTTCCACACTCTGTTGGGTCACCCTTCTTTGGGATGGGAACAAATACAGATCTCTTCCAGTCAGTTGGCCAAGTGGTTGTTCTCCGGATTTCTTGGCACAACTTGGTGAACACATCCAGGGCAGCATCTGCTAGCTGAAATATGTCAGTTGGTATACCATCCATTCCTGGGGCCTTATTTTTTGCTATTTCATTCAAGGCAGCCTGAACTTCTTCCTTCATCACCATAGGCTCTTGCTCACATGTTGTTTCATTAAATTTTTCTGTGTCTGCTAATTCCTTTCAATACAATAATTCAGTATATTCTTTCCATCTTCTTTTAATACTTCCTGGATCATTTAATATTCTGCCGAAAGCATCCTTGATTATAGCAACTCAAGGTTTGAATTTGTTCTTCAGTTCCTTGAGCTTAAGAAATGCTGAGCGAGTTCAGCCCTTTTGATTTTCTGACTCCAACTCCTTGCACATTTCATTGTAATCCTGTGCTGCCTTTTGAAATCTTCTATTCAGCTCTTTAGTATCTTTAATTCTTCCTTCTGCTTTGGCTTCTCTGCACTCCAGTGCAATACTCAGAGTCTCTTCTAACATCCATTTTGGTCTTTTCTTCCTCTTCTGTCTTTGCAATGATCGTTTGCACTCTTCCTGGATGATACCCTTGATATCCTCCCACAGCTCATCTCGTCTTCGCTCATTAGTGTTCAAGGCCTCAAACCTGTTCCTGAGATGGTTCTGAAATTCATGTGGGGTAGACTCAAAGTCATATTTTGGTTTCTGTGGATTCGGTTTAATTTTCCCTCAGCTTGAACTTGCTTATGAATAGTTGGTGGTCTGTTCCACAATCAGCTCCTGGTCTAGTTTTCACAGCTGATAGTGAGCTTCTCCAGCAGTTCTTTCCACATATGTAATCGATCTGATTAGGCTGAGAAATCTACCATTCTTAGAGATCAGATTTCTTTTGCTTAATCTCCTCCCCATTTTGTTACCTTCCTCTCATATTTTGCCATAAGCAGCAGGGAGCCCCCAGTCATCGCCTTCCACTCTCTGTCCAGAAAGTTGTGCAGTCCACAAGCAAGTTCGTGACTTACCTGCTTTTCTTTCCACTAAACTTTAGAGCAGGATTCAGCCATGTTCTCTGTTACTTTGAGATAAAAATAACTTGTCCTCAAAGGTCCAGTCACATGTTCCTCATTGTCTGTTCGGATCTCACCGGAAACACCTTTCTTGTTCCTGTTTCCAGCGTATTTTGTGACATACGAAATAGACATTGCAGACTTGAGTATCACGCCAGCGTGAGTCATGCAGATGTTTTGGTTTTCTTAGTATATGTAAAGATATGTTTGTAATGTAATTTTAGTCTTGTAAAAGCTCAATGACACTATGGAAAATTTTGAAATATTGTGAGAATTATCAGAATGTGATACAAAGGAAACTTGCTGTCAGGAAGATGAGCTGTCAGTGAAAAATGCAGAACAGCAATGCCTGTAGCAGCTTTCTCTAATTTTCCTCACTTCTTTCTGAACCCTTATAAGAATCAGTTTTCTGGTGAAATTCTTCCAACAGTCTTGTTATGGATTTAATTGTGTTTCCCAAAACCATGTGTTATAAATCCCTATATGGGTTATAAGGAACTCTGGTGGTGGTGTAGCTTATGCATTGTGCTGCTAACCCAAAGGTCAATAGTTCAAGTCTACTGAATGCTGCTAGGGAGAAAGATGAGTAGTCTCTTTCTGGAAAAGCAAAGGACCCTGGGAAACCTCCCTTTCTATAGGTGAGGAAGACTGGAGGGAGAGGTCTGGGTGTCCTTGCACAGAACCAGACAAGGTGCCGGCCTGGACAAGTAATCTGGGAGGAGGACAGGGCAGAGCTACAGCAGGGAGGGGAGTGGGAGTGGAGGAGAAGAGGAGGAGGGCAGAGCCGCAGCAGCTCTTCTCCCTACATGACCCTGGGGTCTCTCTTGGGCAGGGGGTTTGCGAGACCTCTCCTCAAGGGTCTAGCATCATCCCCTTGAAGCCACTATAGGCAGAGAGCTTGGGACAGCAGTGTGGCAGTGACCCCTGTCCTTCAGTGCTGGCATACTCAGGGCTCAGCACACTTGCTTAGCAACATCCTGCATAGAGGTTCTCTATGACTGTCATACAGGGGTCAACTGTGCCCTCCCAAAGGCCACCAAACTGGCACAGGAGTCAAAAGGGCAGAAATCCCTCACCTATCTGGCTCTGGGGTTGAGGCAGGGCCAGGTTGTCAGGGCATGTGTGTTTTGGGGCAGTTCTGGCATCTGACGACTTTGTAAGACAATGCCAGGCACTGTGCTGAGTCTGCCGGAAGTCTCTGAGCCCCTCTGTGTCCTCACCAGTGGGACCAACAGCCTCAGGCAAAACATAGACAGTGCTCTCCCCACCCCAGTACAGCATATGGGCACTTCCTTGCCACATCACACTCAGGAGCCCAAGGATCTGCAAGGGATGGCTCAGGATTGGGGGATACAGATTACAGCTGCTGGATGTGGAAGATGCTAGCAAGATAGCCCCTGGGAACACTGGGCCTCAGAGCAGGGAGGATATAGCTGCCAGTTAGAAAGGAGACCGCGTGAGAGAGCACTCTGAAAGGGGTCAGGCAGGGAGTTAGGCCACTTGTGCTGCAAGTTCGCACCACATCGGCAGCAGCCCCAAGTGGCAGAGGGACAAGGCCCAGGCCTGCCTGCCAGGCTGAAAGGCAAGTCCAAGGACAGGGCTTCAAGGCTTCCCAAGGGCAGCTCCTTCAATTCCCATCACCAGCCTGGGCCCACTGCCTCTTAGTTTCCCAGCTTTGCTTACCTGTGACCAGCTGCCTGGCCTTCACCGTCTGAGCTGCCGCCATCCAATTAGGTGAAGTTAGGCATATTAACTTCTCAAGGGACACAAGTGTCCAGTATGCACTGCGTGCTCAAAATATGCCTTCTGGCACTGCCACTACTGTTCTAGCAAAGGGCAAACAGCAAAGGGAGGATGGTCCTCTGCTCAGAAATACTGATTCTACTCCAGGAGTGCTCCTGACTTCAAGGGAAATACGCATGGGAGTTGTTCTTTGTGCTGAGAGTCACTTAGATATTTGTTCAATCATTTATTCACTTAGCAAATGCAGCCAGGCCTACTCTGCTTTGAGTGGAATGGGTATGGAGAAAGCGGGTGTACCCTGTGTGTCTCTACAAGAGCTTTTGAGGTGCATCAGCAGCCATGGCTTTGATACTTCTTAGACTCTGAATGCAGGACTCAGCTTGGCTTGGGGCCATGTAGTATGGTGACTATAGGAGCTCAGGGAACTTGTTGTCACAGTCTGCCTTGGGCTGCCCTGGAGTCCCCCACTCCACCAACCATGTAGGTGCCAGGTAGCCTGGAGAGGCCACGTGCTGCTGGAAACAACTCTGGGCTGTATGGGTGGACAAGAGGACATTTCACATCTGCTGCTTTGCCACACAAAGTCTGCTCTTAGTGGCTGCTCTACTGGGCCTAGGGTGGGTAATTTCATCCTAGGACTGAGAGGGGCCTACGTCTTCGGTGGCAGAAATGATAGTAAGTGTAAGGAAACAGGAGACTAAACAGCTGCTAAGGGAAGGTGGAGAAGGGCAAAGTACCACCCCACAGCATTTCCCATTCCACATCAATTCCTGCCCTGCGGGGGCTCCAGGCTGTACCTGGTCAGCCTATGGGATTTGAGGAAGCCTCCTGGCCCAGAAGACCCAACTCTGAGCCATCCTTCACACTGTCCCGTGTAGCTTGCCATCACCTCAACACCTGCAGGCCCCCTTTCTTGAGGGCTTGCTGGTTACCATGGCGATTCACTATGCCCTGTAGGGCAGGCTGGCCTGGCCATAGGGAGACCCTGGCTCTGTCTGCTCCTCAGGACCCTTTCCTGTCTCCACAGTGCGGCTCCATGACAGCATTTCTGAGGAAGGCTTCCACTATCTCGTCTTTGACCTGTGAGTACCATGTTTTCCCCACCATTCCAGCCCAGTTCTACTGCTCTGTCTGGGGGCAGGGACTCTCAGGCTTACCTCTGTTGCTGTCCTGCCTGCCTAGCCTCCTTGCATCCTCTCTGAAAGAGTCAGCAGGGTCTTCTGGAGATGGGTAGCATACCTGGGCTGGGACAGTGCTGAAGGGCAGTGGCAGAAAGAGACTGAACCCTCACTGGTGACCATGGGAAGCCTGTCAGGCTGCTTTGAGCCCTGGACCCTTAGGAGTATCCTCTTCTTTCTCCTAGGCCCTCCCTTGCCTGGGCTTGGAGCTTCCCAGCTGCCTGCAAATGTGTGTGTGTGTGTGTGTGTGTGTGTGTGTGTTGTAAGTGTTAGGATAGAGGTGAGGAGTGTCACAATGCCAGTGGCACCCAACTGGCTCTCACCTCCTCGATTTAGCAGTGGTGACCTCATGACATCCCTCCTTATACCAATATCAGTGCTATATTTAGTTGCTGGTGAGTCAGTGCAGTCCTGGGAGGCTCCGTCCTACCCTGTGGCCTGAACCTGTCATTGTCTGTCCCCTGCCACCCTCTCTACCCTTGCTCTGTGCCTGAGCAGATGATGCTGAGTATGGAGGCCCACTCTGAGCTCTCTGACCAAGAGGTGCTTGCTATTCCTGGTCCCAAGTATGTCCACAGGCCCCAGGCAGCACTTGGAGATGGAACCAGTCCAGGCTTCAGCCTTTCCCGTGGGAACAAGGCTGTGCCCTGTGATGTCCAGAGTGCCCTGGGTTGAGGGGGAGAGAGCCCTCTGTCACTTTGTATCCCCTCAGTCTCTCAGCCCTCCACTGAGTTCTCTAGAAAACATGGAAGCCTTTGGATGTAGCAGAGTTGGGGATTTCCTTGCCCTGACATCAGGTGGCTACATGCATTTTAGAAGCAGATAAGGGGAAGAGGGAGAGGAGAGTTCATGTGTGCACATATGAGAGTGTGTGCTTGAGGGGACAATATGTATACATAGTTCTTGAGCATGTATGTGTATAAATAATTCTTGTCTTTGAGTACTAGCAAGCCCAGGATCAGCAGGAGTGTGAGCAAAAGGCTCTTAGGGAAGTGGAAACCAGCTGGGGAGGGGGAAGGGGAGGTAGTCGGGGAGCCTAGGCCCCCTCACCCATGTTCCCCAGGATGTGGTTGTCTTGGACTCCACTGGCACTTCATCTCACAGAATCTCCAGTGACCCCCTCACCCAGGAAGGCTTGGAGGACCATATACTACTTACATCCCTGGCATGCTCCATTAGCTTTCAGCTCCAGAGGAGTCTGACGGGTGCAAGCAGGACATGCAGGACAGAGGCTCCAAGCAGCTTCCCAAGGCTATGGAGACCAAAAGGAGAGAAGAGAGGTCCTAAAGATTGATGGGCATGTGTGCCTCAGCCCCCTTCCTTGCAAATTCATATGCTGAGCTTCAGGCCCCACACTGATGAGGGGCTTGGGACCTTCTGGTCCCACAGTTGGGAGAACACTTTCTGACCTGGTATGGCATCAATTTCAGAAGACCCTTATCAGTTTGAGGTCTCTGGGTTTTAGGGATTAAATGGGCACCCTATTTCCTATGCCTGTAGATATTATGAAGTCTTGGGGACCTGGCCTAGAAACACTACAAATCACCCACACATTCCCTGGTGCCTACATGATGGGAGCTGGGCCAGGCTCTTCCTGCAGCATCCTCTGCCTTGGACAGAGTGGAACATCAGATCCCACAGCTGTGGCAAGGCTGGTGTCTGAGGAGCACAGTGTCCTGTGCCTATGCGCTGAGGCAGGTTCTGGCCTTGGCATCCACTAACATAGATGGTAGCCCCTGGAGCTCTTGAGCCTGGGAGCTGTCCTGGCAGGGCCTCTCTGTGCTTTGATTCTTGCCTAAGGCCCTGCCTGACTTTGCTACTGCCCTGTGATGGGCTTCAGGCCTGGAAGAGCAGTGGCTTGGGGTGGGGAGAGGGTGTCACACGAATATGGAGGATTGTAGAGCTGGAGAACACCAGGCTCCTCTCCTGGCCTAAAACTAGGATCTGGTCTTGCTAAGCATCTGTACACTCACATCTGTGATCACTTGTCCCGCTAAGGCAGACATGTGCAGGAACACCCATGCATACACATATGCGTGCACACTCTCACATAGGGCCAGGGGCCAGGGGCCAGGATGGATGCCCTCACCTAGAAATTGTTTTGTTTCTTTGGAAATAGTGTGGTTGCTCACAGGACATCTCAATGTAGTGAACAACTAGAAGTGTCAAGAAATAGAGGTAGAGAGGGAACAGGTAGAGAGTGAATTCAGGACATGGCCCGCTTTGTGAAGGAGTATAGAACAGTGACACTTGCCTGGCTGCTTGCTGGGGGCCCAGCTCAGGGCAGAGCCTTTGCACCTCCCCAGTGCAGAAAAGTTTAGCCAGGAGGGATCCCCAGTCTCCTCTTTACTCACGTGTGCCTCCTCTTTACATCGAGGCCTTACAGTCTTGCCCAGCCAGGGCTGCTGCTCTTGTTTGGGGATGGTGGCCCCAATGGCCAACCCAGTTCCACAGCTGACAGGAAGCAGACTAGACTGGGAACCAGACTTTTGACCCCAAGGCCATCTAAGGGTATTGTTTCAGAGGGGCAATGCAGAAAAGCTTCTGTTTTCCTTGGGTACTCACCTTCTCTGAGCCCCAGTTTCCTCCAAGTAAAGAGGTTCATTCTAACAACAGTTGAGAGGCTTCAGGAGGACCCTCATGCAAGGCATCTAGCTCAGCACACATGCCAGTGTTATGAGTGAGAGAGAGAGCCTGCCCAGGTCAGAGTACTGCCCACTGCCGCTGTCATGCACCAGCTGGCATAGCATGCTGAAACATGAAAGTGAGGAAGACCAGAACACTACATTCAGGGAGTTTGGGTGGGGGACAGCATGGCAGCAACTGTGTGGCCATGGGATTGGCCAGGAACTGGGAAGAGGGTAGGTGCAGAGGGATGTCCCTGCCCACATCCTCCCAGAGATATAGAGGAGGGTAACAGGAGCACCCTCTAGGTGATGTCTCTCAACTGACCTGGAGCTGGCTCAGTTAGGTGAAGGACTGAGTGGATGCAGGAGACAATTTTGTCTCCTTTCCTATGGGTCCAAAGCCATGTACTAAACCCTTCCAGCCTTGGTTTTGTCACTTTTTGTTCCCATGTTCTCTCCTATTCCAGGATTTGTACCTTAAAAGTCATCCAGGGCTCTTTTCAGGTTCCCAAGTGACTTCTAGGCAGTGGCTCTTGTTCCTAGGGCTCCATCCAGATTGTAGAGCCTCTCACAGGCTGGTGCATGTGGTAAGTGGGAGTGCTAGGCTGGGTGCCAGGGGCTCAGCATCATAGTTACTCCATACGCCCCTCAGTCACTTGACCAGGTCAGGCCCAGTCTCATGTTCTCTGGTTTTGGAGAGGAGGCCCTGTCTCTGGGCCCAGGGGGTTTGAAGAAAGGACATCAGATCTTTTCAGAACCTGAGGTTAGAGCCACAGCCTGGGTATAGCTGTGCAGAAGCAAACTCCTATGATGTCCACTCTGAATAAGTCATGTGAACCTTTGTTCTCATCTGTAAACTGAGTGCGTTATGTTATGCCATGGTTGTAAGGATTGAAATGTAAATATCATGCATGAGTTGGCACTTGGTAAGCTGTCCTAATATAGGTAATGATGGCGACAAGGTGGTTGAGTTGATGGTGATGACAGTCCTAGCAGTGGTGTGTGATGGTGTTGGTGTGCAAGAGGTGGTAGTGGCGGTGATGGCAGGTAATAATGGTTCTGTGTGGGAAGTGGTGCTGTGGTGGAAGTGATACTGGTGGTGTCTGTGGTGATGATAATGGTGGCAGGTAACGATGGTCTGTGTGGGAAGTGATGGTGCTGTGGTGGAACTGGTACTGGTGATATCTGTGGTGATAATAATGATGACATGTAACAATGGTCTGTGTGGGAAGTGATGGTGCTGTGGTGGAATTGGTACTGGTGATATTTGTGGTGATAGTGGTGGTGGCAGGTAACAATGGTCTGTGTGGGAAGTGGTCCTGTGGTAGAAGTTGTACTGGTGGTGTCTGTGGTGGTGGTGGCGGCCAGGTAACAATGGTTCTGTGTGGAAGTGGTGTTGTGGAGGAAGTGGTGATGGCGGTATCTGTGGTGATGATAATGGTGGCAGGTTCTGTGTGGGAAATGGTGCTGTGGTGGAAGTGTAATAGCAGTATCTGCAGTGATGGTGGTGGTGGTGGCAGGTAACAATGGTTCTGTGTGGGAAGTGGTGCCTTGATGAAAGTGGTACTGGTGGTATCTGTGGTGATGGTGGCATGGATGGTGGTTATGATAGTAGCAGATAGTGATTCTATGCCAGAGGTGATTGTGGTGCGGGGCTGATAACACAGAGGTGACAGTCTTCATGATGTTGTCTCCTGCAGGGTCACGGGTGGGGAGCTCTTTGAGGACATTGTGGCGAGGGAGTACTACAGTGAAGCTGATGCCAGGTAAGTGTGGAACCCTCCACCACATCTCCCTTTCTCTCACCCCTGTGCCCATATTTCACCAAGCCCTTTTATATTGGTTTGCTTACAAAGTTCATATACATTTTGTTTTACTTTATTTTTCATTTCATATTGTGTTTCATACAGTCATTCCCATACATTATGTTTTATAAAATTATTCACCACTGGACCTTGTCCATTATTACCCAGTCTTTTCAGGTCCCTACTGAATCTTTCCCATTTCCTTTACCTTCTCCCTCGACCCACCAAGTCCTTTCTTTTCCTCTCTTCTAAGTCCAGCTCTGTTCCTATGCAACATTCCCCTCTGTGGCAGGGTAGAGGGCCAACCATGATGAAGCACTGGTTCTGCCAGCCCATGCTGGCCACCTACTTGATGGCCATGAGGCTCTGCTGAAAACTCTGAACCCCTGGTCTCCATGTGTTTGAAAGGCAGGAGAGCAGGGTGGATGGCTTCAGGAGGAGATGTGGCCTGAGTATGGGGAGGCCTAGGCATGATTTCCCTGAGGTCACAGTGTCTGGTACCTCTATCCAAGCCTTGAGGGAGCCAAGTCCATGACCTGGTGACTACTTTAAGGCTCTCCAGAGAGTAACAGTAGAGTTTGATTTAAGGTGCTCTCAACCCCGTCTCTTGAAAAACTTAGTTAATGACACATGAGCACTTCTTGGTTAGCCTTTGTCATAATAATGAACACTTTCCAAGCTGGAGCCAGGAACTGTATTCCAGGGACTCTTCCAGAGCCACCAGAGTCTGCCCAGATTGAATATATAATGAGGAGCATGGTCTCTTGCGCCGGTAGATGGTGGATGGAAAAGGCAGCAAGTCGGGAGAGACTGTTAGCTTCACATCCCTGGAAGGGTCAGCCTAAGGTTGGCCTGCTGCAGTCCAAATTCCTGAGTTTGTGGCTTTCTGACCACTGGCTGACACAATGTGAAGGATTGGCCACAAACCAGGTTATCCTTGAGCTGAGGTACACAGTGCTAAGGGACATTCCTGGTTATAGATCTTAGTGCACCTGACTCAGGAATTTGGATATGGAATGAGTGGATATGGAATGAGGGAGATCTTTACTGATGTTATATGGATCATGGTAGAAAGCAGAAGATTCCAGAAAAAAGTTTACTTGGGTTCTATTGATCATGCAAAGGCATTTGACATACGGATCATAACAAATTATGGATGGCATTGAGAATAAAGGGGATCTCAGAACTCCTAATTGTGCACATGGAAACCTCTACATAGACCAAGAAGCAGTTTTCCAAACAGAACAAGAGAACAGCCCATCGTTAAAATTTAAAAAAAGATATGCATCAGGTTTGTATCCTTTCTCCGTATCTATTCAATATGTATGCTAAGCAAATGATTCAAGAAGTTGGACTCTATGAAGAACAATGTGACATCTGGATTAAAGGAAGGTTGTTCAGCTACCTACATTATGTGGATGACACAAGACTACATATTCAAGACTGTTGTTGTTAAGTGCTGTTGAGTCAAGTATGACTCATAGTGACCCTATGAATAAAAATCTGACCCTTATTGTATCTTGTGCCACCCTCACACTTCTAGCATACAAGAGCCCATTGCAGCACTCACCATGTCAGTGCATTTGGTTGAAGGTCTTCCTCTCCTTGGCCGACCCTCCACCTTTCCCAACATCATATCCCTCTCCAAGGAATGACCCCTCCTAGCAACATGCCCGAAGTATGTGAGACAAAGCGTCATCATTCTTACCTCCAGAGAGCACTCTGGCTGCACCCTCTCTAAGACATATCTGTTTATTCTTTTTGCCATCCATGGGATATGCAGTACTCTTCTCCAACACCACATAGCTCAAAGGTCTTCTATCAACCTTATTCAATGTCCCTCTCTCAGATGCTTAGCAAGTGATCAGAAAGACCATGGCCTACATCAGACACACCTTAAACTGGCATCATTACTTTTCAATAATTTGGAGAGGTCCCTAACTTCAGATTTTCCCAGTGCAATGAGTTTCCTTAGGAAGAAGGATTAGCCATCCACTTTTGAAATAGCAGGCCTCTGAAAACCCTATGGACAACAGAACACATTTAGATAACAGAAATGGCAAAGGAGGTTGAGTTTTCAATTATGGAAATACAAAGGAAGAGGAACAGTTGTAAGCA
>NW_006399861.1:10491678-10494544 GCF_000299155.1 Elephantulus edwardii
CTCAGTTGGTACACAATATCCCCCGATCCTGCCCTCTACCCCACCCCAAATGCACTCCACTATGCAACCTTAGTTCTGGATTCCTAGATAATCACAATATGCTATCATATATCACTTTTAAACTGTTCTCTCCCTCATCTGTTTCAGTTCAGTATACATAATCTATCCAGTTTTTCTCAGTCTTATCCCAACCCTGATACCATTTTCTACAACAGTGGCACCATGCAGTATTTGTCCTTTTGTGACTGAGATATTTTACTCATATCCTGTGCCCATTTTTCTATTGAATTATTTACCTTTATCTTGTTGTGGGGCACACTCCTCTTTATAGTATCCAGCTTCTTGGATCCTTTGTTCAACATAAAAATGAATAGGTATGGAGAGAGAATACAACATTAGAGGTGGACTGTGGATCAGACCATTAAATACTCATATGCAAGTTCAAATTGAAGCTGAAGAAAATGAAAATAAGTCAACAGGAGCCAAAATATGATCTTGAATCAATTCCATCTGAATTTCAGATCATTTTAGGAATAAGTTTGAGGAATTGAACACCACCAATCCAAGACCAGATGAGTTGTGGGATGATATCAAGGATAATGAAGAAAGCAAAAGTTCATTACAAAAACAGAGAAGAAAGAAAAAAATATAAATTAATGTCAGAAGAGACTCTAAAAATTGCACTGGGCATTGAGAAGCCAAAACAAAAGGAAAACATGCCGAAGTTAAAGAACTGAACAGAAGATTTCAAAGGGCAGCTCGAGAGAACAAAGCAAAGTATTATAATGGAATGTATGGAGATCTGGAATTGGAGAATAAAAGTAAGGAGATCGCTCTGCATTTCTTATGCTGAGAAAACTTAAAAACAAATTTAAGCTTCGTGTTGCAATATTGGAAGACTCTATGAGCAATATATTGAATGACCCAGAAAGCATTAAAAGAATATGGAGAGAATACACAGAATCACTGTATCGAAAAAGAACTGACTGACACTTAAAAATGTCAGGAACTATCATATTCAAGACTACATATGGATTGAAAACAAAAATCCTCTCCACTGGATCAATCCATCATGATGAGGGCAAAAAATTTGAAATTGTCAACAATTTCATTTTACTTAGATCCATATTGAGTACCCATGGTAGCAGCGGTCAAGAAATCAAAAGATGTGTTGCACCGGGTTAAAAGCTGTTAAAAGCCTCTACATAATGCTTAAGAGTAGGGACGTCAGTTTAAAGACTAAGGTGTGTCTGATCCAAGTCATAGTATTTTCAGTTGCTTCCTATGTACCTGAAAGTTGGACAATGAATAAAGATGATACAACATATCTGAATTTCAAATTAAATTGAAGATGTCAATTTAAATTGTGGTGTTGAAGGAGGATATTGGATATATTATGGCCTGCCAAAAAATTCCAAATAAATCTGTCTTGTTTTTGTATCTTATGTGAGATGTGGATCCTCTTTCACCTTTCTGCAGGTAGCAGTCCAGTTTTGCCAGCAGCACTTGTTGAAGACATTGTCATTTCCCCATTTGATGGGTTTTATTTCCTTGTCAAGTATCAGTTGACCGTAGACAGCTGGTCTTATTTCTGGGTTGTCAATTATGTTCCATTGGTCTATGTGCTTGTCATTGTACCAGTACCATCCTGTTTTGGTTACTACTACTGTATTAGTATGATTTTGATGCTATATGTGTATGGTTTTGAGATCAAGGAGTGCTGTGCCTCCCACTTAATTTTTGAATGAAGTGTTTTGCTTATTTGGGGTCTCTTGCCTCTCCAAATAAACTTGACAATTTTCCTTTCAATCTCCTTGAAAAAGGAATTTGGTATCTGGACTGGGATTGCGTTTAATATGTAGATTGCTTTTGGTGAGATTGTAATTTTCACAGTATTGTGTCTTCCTATCCATGAACAGGGCACATTTTTCCATTTCTTTAGGTCTTTTATTTTTGTCTTGCAGAAATGTTCTGTAGTTTTCTTTGTATAGGTCTTTTGTATCTCTCTGACACAATATACAAAGTTCAACTCAAGGTAGATCACAGACCTAGGAGTAAAGCTCAAAGCCATAAAGTCATAAGAGACAAACTGGGATCAAGCTTAGAAGGCCTAGTCTACAGTATAAAGAAACTGCCAAATACAGCCAGAAATTCACAATCATTAAAAAAATAATGAATGGGACCTTTTAAAATTAAATTCCTGTGTGTGTCAATAACTTTTCCAACAGGTTGTAAAGAAAATCTGCCGACTGGGAACAAACATTTGTCACTACCATCTCAGACAAGAGTCTCATAACAGAAGTTTGCAGAGTACTCCTGGGCCTCCAGAATAAAATGGGCAAAAGACATGGAAAGAATTTTCACAGAGGAAAATATTTGAATGGCCAACAAACATGTAAAGAAATGTTCCAAATCACTGGCAATAAGAGATACAAATCAAAACCTCGGTGAGATACCATCTCACTCCTGTAGCAGTGGCAAAGTTTAACAGGACAGCAAGTACTAAATGTTGAAGAGGATGTGGAAAGATAGAAACTCCTATACGTTTTTGGTGGGATTGTACAATGGTGCATCCACTCTGGAAGGCAGTTTGGCACTTCATCAAAAAACTGAACATAAAAATTCCATTTGACACCTGGTGCAACCACTGTGAAAGGCAGTACGGCGCTTTCTCAAAAAGTTGCAAATAGAGATACTATTTGACCCAGCAATTCCACTACTGGGAATATACTCCAAAGAGACCATAACTGACATCTAAGCAGATACTTGCACACCCATGTTTATCACAGCTTTGTTCACAATAGCAAGGAGTTGGAAACAACCTAAGTGCCCATCAACAAACGAATGGATAGAGAAGCTGTGGTAT
>NW_006399861.1:10495801-10533779 GCF_000299155.1 Elephantulus edwardii
TTTAATTATTATATATTCATTTTTTCCATCAAGAAAAATGAGTGTTATCTTTAAAAACAGCTGCATGTTTGTGGGGTTTCATACATATCAGAGCAGCTCCCTCACTGCAATCTATTGAAAGTCAGCCCTCCACACAAGAAAAATAACCAAAATAGCTTCATGTGAGTATCTCCTTCCTGAAACCATCTTGGCCATGACTTGGCCCTGCACATGGGCTGGCTGACTGCCCTGTAGCTAGCTCCACGAGCAAGGGCATGAGGATATGGCTCAGGCCAAGGGCATGATCCGGGCTTCCTGAACCTTCCTTCACATCTATAGGGGCAAGTAAGCTCAGGGTAAACACAGGGATCTGAGCATCTTGGTGAGGCAAAAAACTGTTTACCTCAAGTCTCCCCCTTTCTCAGACTAGACTCCAGTTCCCACATTCCGGGCTGACTACTGGAGCAAGAAGATGCTCTGCAATATGCTGCCCACAGACTCTCTAGGAGTGCTCCTGGTCTTCCCTGTCTCTCTCTGTCTTGCATTCCAGCCTGTGGCTGAGCCACACCCTTGAGACCCTTTAGAGAAAAGACCTGCAATCTTTGCCCATCCCCTGCTCTCACCCTACTCTCTGGTCTCCTCATGTCCAGTCTTGACCATCCAGGCCTTCTTAACATCTGTGGGCCTGACGTACTCATCTGTTGTTGTTCTCAATCTTTTCTCCACATTTATTACCCCTTCTGCCATTCCTTCTTCCCTGAAGACCCCTCTCTTGGCAACATGCCTAACCTACCCCACCCCACCTTCCACTCAGCTCTACTTTTCATTCCTGTCCCCATCAGGTAATAGAAAGTATAACTTGACTCTGAAAGGCCAGTTTTCTCACCCTTTTCCTTGAGATAACAGCACACTTTGCCCCACCACCACCACCTTTGCTACCACATAGGCAGGACTGGCAGTGTGGCTTGAGGCACAGATGGTGCTAAAAGCTGCTCAAGGCTAGGGGGTGGCCAGGGAGAGGACACACTAGATTTTCTGTGAGCCTCTAAGAGTCCTCTGGCTGTTGGGTTTCAGGATGATGCCAAGTGCTGGGAGGGGAGGTGGCAGTACAGAGACTGGATTTCTACTATGCTCTACCTTTATGGGGGTCTGGCATGCTTTCCTACCCAGTTGCTGGGCTCATCTTGACCTTTGGAACTTGTCCAGAAGAGATGAGACTTGGAGCTGGACCCAGCTAGCTTATGCCATTCACAAGCCCTTAATTCTTTCTTAGAAGTGATTCTGCCTCTTTTAGGGGCTTGGTGCCCAAATAGAAAGTGGTTAGTAGCCAAATGGGGATGCAGGCAAACTGGCTTCTACTCTGTAGGCAATTGTGAGGCAGTTGGTGGGAGCAGGTTGGCAAATTGATGTGACCAGTGTGAGTAACTTCCTTGTTTGTTTGTGTGTCTGGTACCCAGTCTTCCTCTTTCTTTTAGGCTGTCAGCTTTCATCTATATGCATGTCCTGCCTTAGTAGTCAGGCCTGACAGGCTGGTGCTACCAGATGTAAAGGGGTAGAACTGGAGACAGGAATGTGGTGAAGGCAGAAAGCAGAGTTCCTGAGGGCGAGTGGAATGGGCTGAGCTGGACCAGCTCCCACAGAATATGAGGATGTCCATGCTGAGATGGGAGCCACAGGGAGCAGCAATCTGGCATGGGGGTATGGCCAAGGTCCTGAGCCATGCCAGGGTATCTGACTTTGTGGGCCACTTGTCAGACACCTGACCAAGGCCTCCTACACTAAACATTGAGTCTCTGAGGGGGTTCTAGTATATCCTGGCTCAGGAGGGAAAAGAGACAAGGAAAGGTACCAGCAGGATTGGAGAGTCCTTGTGGAAGAGGTAGGACTTTTATGGTGTGTAAGGAAATGAAGGCATTTGACTGTGTGGATCATAACAAACTGTGGCTGACTCTGAGAAGAATGGGAATCCCAGAACATTTAATTGTGCTAATGCGAAACCTATACTTGGACCAAGAGGCAGTAGTCAGAACAGAGCAGGGTAACACTGCATGGTTCAAAATTGGGAAGGCTGTGCGCCAGGGATGCATCCTGTCTCCATACCTTTTCAACATGTATGCAGAGCAGATTATCCAAGAGGCTGGGCTCTATGAGGAGAATTGTGGCATCAGGATTGGTGGAAGATCTATTAACAATCTCCGTTATGCAGATGACACAACCCTGCTTGCTGAAACTGAGGAGGACCTCATGCACTTGCTGCCAAGGGTCAAGGACTGCAGCCTTCAGTATGGACTGAGGCTCAATGTCAAGAAGACAAAGATTCTCAACACTGGACCAATTGGCAGCGTCAGGATGGATGACGAAGAGATTGAGATTGTTCACAGCTTCAGTTTGCTCGGCTCCACAGTCAACACTCTTGGCACCAGCAGTCAGGAAATAAAAAAGCGTATCACGATGGGAAAGTCTGCTGTTAGGGACCTCTCTAAAGTACTCAGGAGCAACGGTGTCTCTCTGGAGACTAAGGTGCGCCTGATACAGGCCATGGTCTTTGCAATCGCTTGTTATGCATCAGAGAGTTGGACAATGACTAGGGAGGACAGAAGGAGAGTGGATGCTTTTGAGCTGTGGTGCTGGAGAAGAGTACTGAATGTACCATGGACTGCCAGGAAAACAAACAGATTCATCTTGGAGAGGATTAAACCAAGCTACTCCTTGGAGGCAAGGATTCTGGGGCTTCGTCTGACATACTTTGGACATGTTGCCAGGAGGGACGGGTCCTTGGAGAGGTACGTCATGCTTGGGAGGGTGGAGGGACGGCGCAGGAGGGGAAGACCCTGTATGAGATGGATTGACTCGGTGACTGGGGTAATCGGGATGGGTGTGTCAGAGGCAGTGCGGTTGGTGCAGGATAGAGTAGGGTTTAGGGCTGTTGTGCATAGGGTCGCTATGAGTCGGAAACGACTCCACGGCACATAACAAGAACAACAAGGAAATGAAGGGCAATATGTGTCCTTTTTCAGAATAAAGTAAGCAAATTTAGAATTCACTAAAACTCACTCTGTAAAGGAACATGGCTGATGAGAGCTGCTGAGGGAATCTGGAAAATTACCTTTGGCTGTACATACTCAGTGCCCACTGAGAGGATGTCCTGTGTAGAGCAGGACCAGACAAGACTGATGGGTGTCCAGACATGGAAACAGCTCTGACCACAAAGGTGACATGCTGTTTAGGGGTGACTGAAGGCCCAGTGAGAGTGCTGGGTGACACAATGTTGACCAAAGGTGAAAAGGGAGCAGGAACAATCCCCAAAGAGCCACCCCTCCCTCTGCCAGGGTGGGGCATACAGACAGGAGCACAAGGGTAGTGGGAGGAGGTCCTGACTTTGAGGGGTCCTCAGTGCACAGTGACCCTGTGCCTGGGTCCTCTAAGGCATGTAAAACATAGAGGAGGGACCAGATCCAGGGCCACATGGACTGTAGAGTTGTGTGTGCAAATCACTAAACTGTGCTGGCATGGGACAGCTTGCTGGTTGGGACTTCCCAGACTGCCCCTCATCAAGGGTGACCACTATAGACAGGGCCTGCCTACTCTGAGCTACAAGCCTCCTGTAGAGAGCATGAAGACACACTTGACAGTGTGTCAAGACAGTGGATATGGGTGTTACTCCTGGCTCTGATGGCCATGAGCACAGGGACAGGGACCCATCCCCTATTGAGGGGCCAGGTTGCAGGGAGGGAACAAGAGGATTTACCTGGCAGTGGGAGACAGAAGGGTGTGGAACAGTGTGTGCAGGCCGCAAAGCTCCTGCACAGGCATCGGCTGGCATCTTCAGGACTTTGGACCAGTTACTTCTAATCCCACATACCTTGGGAATTCATCCTCCCAGTGAAATTCTCATGTGTGGGCTTTTTCAAGGAAACATAGACTTGGTTTCTAATGCAGACAACCACCTTCTCCCAGATGTGACCCATGAGGCAGGGCCTATTAAGGTGTTCCCCATGGACTGGTGAGTATGACCCAGCAATTCCTCTGGTTACAGTTGGTAGGAGGGACCCCCCCCCCCTTCCCGGGGGCTGCTTATGTCTCAGAACCCAGTGTTTTCATGAATGGGGACCTGCCACACCTGTCAGCAGAGATTGAGCTTGGGTGTCATTGTCACCCTGCTGACCAAGGCTGTCCTGGGTGGTGGGATCCTGACAGAGCCGGGCCTGAGATGAGAGCACAGTGAGGATGCTGTGGGTGGGCAGGAGGGCAAACTTTGGCCAAGTCTGGTGGAGTTGAGTAGACTCTGGATCTGGTTCAAAAGGTGCAACAAGAGAGAATGCTGAAGGGTTTGTCAAGGTGGCCTACAGGTGACCCTGAACAACTGGCCTCATCCTGTAGACAGTTATATTCCAGAAGAGTCCTCTAACGTCTTCCATTTCCTGGCAATATAAGAAAGACCTGGAAGGGAAGGTCCTTGCCCAGGACCCCAGCAAGTGCTGCCAGTCTCAGGAGTGCCAAGGGTACCACATTGGCTGTTGTATCAGTTCTGTCCCCAAGATCTGCTGAGACCCCATGCACATGAAAGCTTTAGTACTCATGGTACCACGTGCAGACATGTGACTGAGGCCTGCAGCTCTGATGCAGTAGGCTAAGGGTGTAGCACCCTCACCCTAACCCAGCTCCACACGCCTGCTTCTATCTCTGTCCCCCTTCCCCTGCCTGATTTTCCTGCCTCCTTCCTCCTCCTCCTCCTGTTACTCCTCCTCCACCTGCTCCCTCTGGGCTTCCTCTCTGATGTCAACCTCAGGCCTGAGCAGGAGCTCTAGGAACAGGATAAGTTTTCTCTTTGCAGTCCCTCCCTGGCCCTTCTGTGCCTCCTCAGTCAGCTATGGGGCTACAGGGAAGGGTGTGGATCCCTGGCTTGGCCACCAAGTACTAGAGGAAAAAGGTGTGGATCTGTGTCTTATCAGGACCTTCTTGCTTGAGTCTTAGAAACTCTCAGGCAGACAAAAGACCTCTGGTCCACCACTTTCCATCCTCCTCCCACCCGAACTGCCCTCTTGCTGCTCCTACCCAACCCACCCCACCCCCCATCCCATAATGTCCACCCTCCTCACTGCCATCTGCACATGGAACTAACTGGCTCTGGTGTTTACAGTCACTGCATCCAGCAGATCCTGGAAGCGGTTCTCCATTGCCACCAAATGGGGGTTGTCCACAGAGACCTCAAGGTGAGTGTCCTACTGCCCCTGATGTCTGTTCTGTTATCTGCATGTCAGTGTAAGCTCTGGCAGGCAAGTTCTTGTTTCAGCAGCATGCCCCATGGCACATCACGTGTGCATATGTCACCTAGGTCTCAGAATTCCTGATGGGTGTTCACACTCCTATGGGACATAGCCCCTGCAGGAGTGCGCAGCAAGGCCCTGGCCAGTTGATGCACACTGAGATACAACCTATTCCAGCCTTTTCTCAGCTTCCATTGCTCATGCTGCAGCTCTCTCTGGGCACAGCAGCCTCAGGCTCTGCCCACAAAGGCTGTCTCACCACCAGGAATACAATGTGAGAACAATGGCACTCCCTCCTCCTTCCTCAGTTATTCTGCTTCCCACCTTTCTCCCTCTTCCCTCCACCCTTTTTCCTATCCCTCCTCCCACCTCACTCCCTACTCTTCTCCTCCTTGCTCTCTCCTCTCTCCTCACTTTTTCCTCCCTCCTCTCTTCCTTCCTCACCCCTCCTTTCCGTCATCCCTTTCTCTTCTCCCTCCTCACTTCCTTCTCTTTCTCCCTTCCTCCTCTCGCTCCTCCCTCCTCGCCCACAATTCTCCTTCCTCCTCACTCCCTCCTCCCTCCTCACCCCTCCTCTCCCTCCTCCTTTCTTACTCCTCCCTTTCTCCTCTCCCTCCTCACTTCCTCCTCTTCCTCCTCAATTTGTTTTCTACCACCTCCTTCCTCACATTTTTCTCTCCTCCCTCCTTTCTCCTCCCTCCTCACTTCTGACTCTCCTTCCTCCCTTCCTTCTCTCCCTCCTCCCTTCTCACTTCCTTCTCTCACTCCTTCCTTTCTCCTCTCCCTCCTCAATTTCTCTTCTCCCTCTACTTTCCTCACATTTTCCTCTTCTTCCTCCCTCCTTGCTTTCACCTCTTCCTTCTCCTCCCTTCTCCCTCACTTCTTTATATCCCTCTGCCTTCTCACTTCATCTCTCCCTTCTCCTTTCTTACTTCCTCCTTTCCCTCCTCCCTTCTTGCTTCTGCCTCTCCCTCCTCCTTTCCTTTGCTCCCTCTCCATTTTTCCTCCTTACTTCCTCCTCTCCTTCTCCCTCCTTACTTCCTCCTCTCCTTCTCCCTCCTTGCTTTTCTTTTTCCCTCTCCTTCCTTGCTTCCTGCTCTTGATGCTCCCTCCTGATTTCTCTCTATTCACTTCCTTCTCTCCTACATTACTTCTTGCTTCCTCTTCTCCATCCTCCTTCCTCGCCTCTTCCTGTCCATCCTCATCCCCACTCTCCCTCCTCCCTCTTTCCACCTCTCCTTGCTTCCTTCTATCTCTTCCCCCCTTCACTTTCCCCATCCCTCATCCCTCTTCATTCCCTCTTCTCCCTCTACTGCCTTGATTCTTCTCCCTTCTCACTTCCTCTCCTCACTCCTCCATCCTCACTTTTTCTCCTTTTCACTCCTTGCTTCCTCCTAAACTACCTCCCTCTTGCCCTCCTCCACTTCTTTCCTCCTCTACTCCTCCACTTCCTCTTCCTTCCTCATGTCTACCTCTCCCTTCTCCCTCCTCATGTTCTCCTGACTCTCCTTCTTCCTTGCTTCCTCTTCTCCTTCCTTCCTCTTCATTTCCTCCTTTCTTTTTTCTTCCCCTCGCTTCCTCCTGTCTCTCCTTCCTCCTTGATTCTTCTCTCATCACTCCTAGTCTTCACTTCCTCTTCTCCTTCTTCCTCCTCACTTCCTACTCACCTGCCTCCCTCCTTACTTCTTCATTTCCCTCTGTGCTTCTCCCTTCCTCCTTTCTCACCTCCCTCCTCACTTCCTCCTTGCTCTCCTCATTTCCTTCACTCTCTCTTTGTTTTCTCCTCTCCCTCTTCCATTTTTGTTTTCTTCTTTCTCTCCTTGCTTCCTCCATTCCCTCTCCCTCCACACTTCCTCCGCCCTCCTTGCTTCCTCCTCTCCATCCATACTTCCTCATCTCTTCTCACTTTCTGCTCTCCCTCCTCCTTTCCTTCCTCTTTCCCTTTTTTTACCCCTCTCCTCTTTCCTTCCTTCTCTGCTTCTCTCCTTCCGCTGGAGCTTTCTCCGATACTTGGTTTTAAAGACAGTTTTATTTCTTGAGGGTGGCAATGTGGTGGGACATACCCTTCTTTGGGATGGTGATGGGACCTAGGCTGACTCTCATGGAATCTCTGTGGAGATAGTTACAGTCCTCTCTGAAGGATAGTCAAAGCATTGTCCATGCTCCTTTAAAGGGACTACCAGCCTTTCACATGCTTCTGCCTTGGCACTGCCTCTTGTCTGCCTGTCCTGTGTGCCCATCTTCCTTGTAATCTCCTCTGTCCTGTTTTAGTGTCTCACTTGGTTCTCTGAAGAGAGACCAGGTATGTAGACAATAACACCTCTATTCTTCTTGAGGGAGCATGTCTGGGACTGGACTTGGTGGCTCTCCTTGGTGGCTTAATTATCTACAATAGCAGCTATAATAGCACCAGGCTACAATAATAGCCTGTCCTTCACTATCTGTGGACTGTATTATTTATCCAGGTAACTTTGAGGCCAAACCACAAAGTGAGCTTTGAGGCCAAGCCACAAAGTGAGTGCTCCCTTTCCTACCCCAGGTATGATCTGAAAGCAGGCAGAATCCTCTGACAAGAAAGAGTTGAGGGAGGTGGTGAGGAGACAGCAGTGGTCTTTGAGGGTAAGGGAGATGATGACCTTTCATTCACCATCTGAATTATATAGGTTGGTCATAGTTTTGTGGCGTGTCATCTGAACCTAATGAGGAGTATGTAGGAAGCAGGAAGTACCACCAGACCTCAGAGCATGTCACATGAGGATTCCACTATAAAGGCAAATCCCTATCATGGGCTACAGTTTATGGGACCACCCATTCTCCAGGGTTAGGCTTGCTGGTCCAAACTGCTTGGGTGGCCCCTGCCTGGGTGTCATAAACTATATAAGCCTACTGTCCTCCACTCACAACTGACTCTGCTCAGTTACTAAACCCTAAAAAATCCAAGCTCAGTTCTGTTGAGGTGATTCTGACTCATAATGACCTTCTACAACAGAGTATAAATACCCCATAGGATTTCTGAGGCTCTTACTGTTCATACAAGCAGACTGAAATGTCTCTCTCTTATGGAGCATCCAGAAAGTTCAAACCACTGATCTTGTAGTAGTACCCAAATACCTTAACTACAATGCTAGCAAGACTTCTTTCTCAGGCACCAGGGGAACAAATTCTGTTTTGTGCCTTTGGGAGAAGGCACACATAATTGGACCATCTGGTTCACCTCCGGAGGACTCTGGTGACGACTCATTTTCAGAACAAAGCTTCTGTGAGCTTGGCAAGGGTGAGGTCTTTGTGTAGGGTCCATGGGAGGGTTGGTACCCTGCCCATTCATATTGCCATGTTAAGATGCTCATGACCCCAAGATCTGAGGGTCCCTGTCATGCTAAACCCTGCAGGACAAAGACAAGTAACCCAGGCATATGTCCCCTTGGGAAATGGGAGAACAGGGCATGGGGAAGAGACTGCGGAGGGGGGCTGGGATGGGAAATTTACCTTTAACTTGCTCTGGAAGCAGACTTGCACTCACAGATCACAGGCTTGGCCATGCTGTTGGAGACCTGGAGGCCTAGAAACCCCACTCCCAAACCCAGGATGGGAACACAGGGCTTTCCATGAGGAGTTGCATTCTTCATCCATTCTAAGTCAGAACTGACTCTGGTATGGGTTAGGTTTTGGTTTCAGTCATTCACATTTTAAGATTTCCAAAATTGAGATGGATCTTACAGTCACTGTTTCAAAAGCAGTTTAAAATGGGGAGGCTTTTGTCTTAGTGGAAACACAGTGAAAAGCAACTGTGGTTTTGACCAGGAGGCCATGCTCACAGAGGCACGCTGGGGCTCCAGACAGGCTGGCATGGACAGAAACATAAATCCTGAGAATGCTCCCTGAGATGTCTGGGCTGGGCACCTGAGTGGGCACCTGGGTGGGGCTTACTGTTAGGAGTCACAGTCCTACCCAAAAAGCAGGCCACACCAGGTGAGAGCTTAGGTTGGAGTGAACAGTGCTGGGAACACAGCTACTCAGGCCCTCACGGCCTCAGGACAAGGTTTTTTGGTCACAGGATAGCAGCCTTCTTGGTTGTTCCCATAGGGTGGAAGAAGACACTTCCTTTCCACTTAGCAAGGGCTCTGCCACCCAGGAGAGGGTGTGCCTGGAGAGTCTCTTAGAGGGATGTTGGCTGTTGGGGTGTCAGTCTGTCCAGGAAGTTCAAGCAGGAACCCTCTTCCTATTAGATGTGGTGGGTCAGCAGCTTGCTGGGGCTTGATGCCCAGTGAGGTCATCATGGGCAGAGGGCAGGCGCAGATAGACTTTTAGCATTGCTGGTGTTGAGGGCCTTCTGTTTGGTCTTCATGCTGCTGCCCTTTGAGGGGCTCTGGTCAGTAGGAGTGGCTAAGCAAACACATGTGTCTCTCCCACATCTGAGTGGCAGCTTTGCTGGAGGGGCCCAAGACAAATAGAGTGCCCCCACCTTCTGCTCCCTGACTTTGACCACATTCTTTCTCTCCGTTGTGGCCTGAGTGAGGGGAAATAACCTGAAGTAGACTCCCTGTTGCTTGGGGGAGGGACAGACAGTAGTGAGGGCCTCCTAAGACTAAGGACAGCATGTGGCAGATCAAAGCATCTCTCTTGTAGACTGCTCTGCTTCTGGTATGTCCCCATTCATGAGTTGCTCTGTGGTGAACGTGCTCTTTGCCCTGATGGTCCCTGCAGCCTGAGAACCTGCTCCTGGCCAGCAAATGCAAAGGTGCAGCAGTGAAGCTGGCGGACTTTGGCCTGGCCATCGAGGTCCAGGGAGACCAGCAGGCATGGTTTGGTAAGTGCTGGGCCAGCAAGCCAGGGCAGGGGACAGCTCAGCCTCTTCTTACTGGCCCTCTCTCCTCACTAGGGTTCGCTGGCACTCCAGGATACTTGTCCCCAGAAGTCCTACGCAAGGAGGCCTATGGCAAGCCCGTGGATATCTGGGCGTGTGGTGAGGCTTGGGCACGTGCAGTTTCGGTAGCTGGAGCCACTCAGGATTGACTGGCTCTCTTGTCCCAGTCAGATATCGCAAGCTCTTCCCATTGTTCAGATAAGTGTGCACCAAAGCTAACAGTGTCTGGACAGCTGGGGAAGGGGTGGGTCCAGCAGACCCAGGCAGGGCAGCATGGACCACACCTCTGAAGCAAGGTGGTTCCTAATATTCTGGTTGTGAGGCCTTTGAGAGCTCTCTGTGCCAGTCTGGACTGCTTGGGGCTATTCTCACATGGTGATGTTAGCTGACACCTCACATCACCAGTGAAAGATGCAGGAGGCATAAGGATCCCAGGAAATTTGTGGAGGGCATACTGTGGGAGGCAAGCCAAGGCCTGACTCTGTCCTTTCAGCAGCCCTCCCCATCACATGCCTGGACAAGCCAGGGCTGGGCACTGTTCCTTTGTCCATAGAACCCCAGCAGGACTGTCTAGCCTGGGCTGTAGACATACTCAAGGGACATGTGTGGCTAGGGAGTGGCCATTTGGGGGCACTTGCCACTGCTCACAGCTACTCTCCCCAGGGGTGATCCTCTATATCCTGCTTGTGGGCTACCCACCATTCTGGGACGAGGATCAGCATAAACTGTACCAGCAGATCAAGGCTGGAGCATATGATGTGAGTACTGCTGTCCCTCAAAAGCTGTCAGGAAATGTGAAAGGCCCAACTGTGGACGTGAGCACATGTTTGGACATGTGTGTGTGAGCGTATGCACATGTGTGTGGAAGAACCAACCTGGAGGAGGTACCTGCGGCTATTCTCCTAATTTTTTGCTGGGTTGAAATCCTCTGAAGAGTTCTGGGCCCTGTCCCGGTGAGGGACTTCAACTGCTCCCATGTCTTTTCTTCTCCAGTTTCCATCCCCTGAGTGGGACACTGTTACTCCTGAAGCAAAAAACCTCATCAATCAGATGCTTACCATCAACCCTGCAAAGCGCATTACAGCTCATGAGGCACTGAAGCACCCGTGGGTTTGCGTAAGTGCCAGGTGCCACCTGGGCTCAGGGCTGGCAGGTGCTGGAAGGCTTGCCTGAGACTTCGGAGAGGACCTCTCCTAGGCAGTCTTGTCCCTCTCCAGTACCCCCTGGGGACTCTGGTCCTGTCTTTGGCCTTTGTGGTGTACAGTAGGTATCTCTGTGGAGTTTCAGCTCTGAGAGGGCATGTGAAGTGAGAGCCTGACTCTGGCCCTCCTAGGGAACAGCAGTTGTAAGGATGGTTTGTGCTGATATGACCTTGGGGGAGGGCAGAGGGACCAGGAATGAGAAAGGCCGAAGTGGGAATATGGGTAAGGGAATGAGCCAAATGGATAGGGTCAGGGATGAGGGGGTACAGGGATGAGGTCAGGGACAGGAGAAAGGGGCAGAAGGATGGAGGCCAGGGAGGGAGTACAGGGATGGGGGACCTGGGTGGGATGGGAAAGGAACTCACAACAGGGAGCCAGGACTCAGAATGAGGTGGCACTCAGGGCTCTATCCTAAGACCTGCTGCCCTAAGCCCCTAACTGCCTGCTGTGTATCCTTGGGGACAAAATTGGTCACTGAGAGCTCTGTAACTGTGTGACATCCCCCTTCCTACAGCAACGCTCCACGGTTGCCTCCATGATGCACAGACAGGAGACGGTGGAATGTCTAAAGAAGTTCAACGCAAGAAGAAAGCTTAAGGTGGGAGCCCCTGCTCTGCTGTGCACCAAGCCCGGGGACCCTGCAGATAAAGGATGAGTGTGAAAGACACTGGGGTCCCTGCAGTGTAGGGCTACCACAGCAGACCCCAGAGACAGGCTGTTTATTTCCATGGCTTCAGGCACATGGAGCCTGTGGGCCTCAGGGACACTGTGGGAAGTGGCACTCTGCTGTCCTGGGCCCTGTGTGGTTTCAGCTCCTAGGCCCTTTTCATCTCCAGCTCTCTTTCTCCTCTGCGTCTATCCAGGCTCCTGAGTTCCCAGGGCATAGCTGGGGGAGGAGTTGTTGAGGTGAGATAATCTCTAGTCTTTAAGTCCAGAAGCTTCAGACCTCAATGAGTTTTGATGAGGAAGATGGGAAGAAGGTCTAGGGGTATGGTAGGTAAAGGAAGAGGAAGACTCATGGAGAACCCAGGCCCTCAGAGCACATTGTTTCCTCCCTTCAGCTGCCTTGCTGGTCCCAGTAAAGGGCTGTTCTGGGATGACTCCCACAGACTGACAGCCTTCTGGCCTCTCCCTACAGCAGACTCTGCTCCTTCACAGTCAGCTTTGACTGCAGGTGGGCCCCCTCCTAGGTCACCCCTCAGGTGAATACTGCAAGTGTCTCAGGGCTCTCTAGTTATTTATTTGATCTAGAGACTGTGGAGGGGCAGCCAGCTTTGGAGGGGCAGTGGGACAGTAGTCAATTATCTGAAAATGAGGCCAGTTTGCGGCCCAGTTGTCCAAACATTTGCTTCTCTAGAAGGTTATGCTCCGGTCTGGCCTCCAAGCTTCTGGACAGGTCAGGGTGGGACCTCGCCTTTACCTGTGTGCTTCTTTCCTCAGGGAGCCATCCTTACCACCATGCTGGCTACACGGAACTTTTCAGGTGAGAGCAATCTACCTTCAGGAGGAAGGGGGCTGCCTACTTGTCACTCAGGTCCTCACTGAGCAGCTGAGCCATAACACAGGCCTCTCCATGTGACACCAACAGACTCTCTTCCCTGCTCACACCAAACCCTTGCCCCCGGCCCCCTGGGGCACATGGGCTGCAGAGGAGCCTGGGCACTCCGGCTGGCTCCCTCTGTGACCAGTGCCCAGAGTCCCAGTCACCCTCACATCTGCCATCATGCTTGGTCTCTGTATCTGTCTCTAGACATCTTCTGTACCCTCCGCGTGTCTGCAGGCCCTGGTCCGGCAACTCTGTTCTGTTCTGAGCCCTCTAGGCATCTGTTTTGTGTCTGGGATGTGGGCAGTGAGCTGGAGGGTAAGCAGGAGAAGGATTTGGACGACTGGCAGGCATCAGCTTGACCGGGTGTGGGCAGGGTTGGGAAGTGGAGTCCTGCTGGGTGTGGGTCAGGTTCTGTCCTTGCGTCTCTGTGGGTCTATCCGTGCTTTAGCTCGGTTCTTTGTCTGTGTGTCCCCTACCCCCTCAGTTCCCCTCCCTGTCCTGTTACTTTTGCTGTGAGAGTGCTTCTGGGGATAGACTGGCACCATCACACCAACACTAACTGGACATGTCCTTCGTGAATGTGGGGGCCGAGAGCCACACCCATTTTCCTGTCTCTCTCACCTCCACCCCCATCCCACAGGCCCTATTTACCCAGAAGCCCCATGGGGCTTTCTTTGGAGAAAGGAGGCAAATGCTTTTCAGGTGCTAATCTGTTTGGATCTTGTGTTCACTTTCCTTTTTGAAAGGGATTCTGGGACCAAATCTCATCTCTTATGTAAACTTTGACTCTAATTTTCTTCTGCTTCCTTTGTCTCTCTTTTCTTCGTATCTTGCCTGCCCCGTCTGTGTCCCCTCGCCCTCCGTCACTACTCCCTTCCGCTGTCTCTAACCCGGCGCACACAGTGGGCAGACAGACCACCGCTCCTGCCACAATGTCCACCGCGGCCTCCGGTGCCACCATGGGGCTGGTGGAGCAAGGTAGATGTGTCTTGACAAGCGCCCTTGACCCTGCCAGATCTCAGCATGCGACCCTGACCACACACAAATGTGGCTGCACACGCCCAGAACTCCTCCTCTCAGGTCCTCTGTGGGCTGCACAGTGTCCCCACATGCACTTGGCTGAAATAGTCTGAGAGGACACTTTTTGAGGCTTGGTCATGAGACTTGGAGATCAGGAGAACTCTTCACAGAACCTTTGCCCTGTGAAGCCTTTTGTGCATTCATTCAGAACACTCTGGCCCTGCAGGAAAGGAGAGATTGGGGCTGATGTGGTGGGCTTGTCAAAACCCTGAGTAGGAAGTCCCTATCCCCACCCCAGGAAAGTACAGGAAAGAAGACCCTCCTCTGTAAGAGCCATCCAAGGCCCTCTGTCCGTGGCCATCCCCCTACCCACGGCCCTACCCTCCATCCCCATCCCCAGGACCCGAGGCTACCCTGATTCTGACCTCGGCCCCTCTGTCTGCCTCCACAGGGCTGTGTGGTCGGGGGGTGTGCAGGCAGGAGCGTGATCTAGGGCCACTGTGTCCTCCATATGCGTGTCTGACCTGGACAGGCCCAGAGCCCAGACACTTGGGCTCCCTCCTCATTAGGATTCTTCCTATGAGACCCCCCCCCTTGCCTCACCTCCAATCCCACCCTCTGGTCCCCTGCCAGTCTGCTCCTTCGGGAATGATTTGGACCAGAAGCCCAGCACCTGCCTGGTCAAGACCCTGCCATCTCTGACATCATGTATATGTCACTGTGTATGTGGCCACGGAACGTCCCAGTTCTGACTCCAGTGCAGCCCAGGTTTTGTTGTTAGGTGGTCTCCCACAGTTTCTGCTGTAGCCCAATGAGGGTAGGGCATGTCCGCCCTGACTCCCACCTCACTGCCTTCTAGAGCCTCAGAGCTACTCCAGGGTACTTCCTGAGGGCATCCCCATCCTTGATAAAGATGCCTAGCAGAGGCATCCAGAGGCAGCTGCACCTCCTTTGGGGCAGAGGGCAGAGGCTGCTTTCAGAGCCTGGGGCCTTGTTGTCTGGGAGCCACTTTTCTGCAGGGGCCTGTGCATGAGGTCATGCATGTGCCAGGCACCAACATACCCAGGTTGTTCTGTCCGGGGCTGCTCATGGGGTGGGTGCCTGCATGGCTGCCGGGGCAAGGCATGGGCCCATGAGGTGGACATCAAATGGTAGGGAAGGCCCCTCAGTGGCAGCACCAGCACTGATGGGCTGTGGGCAGAGCAGGCTGGAGGACTCAGTCCCTGAAATTGGCCCCTTGACCTTGTAGAGCTTGTTGCAGTTGAAAGCAGTGTGTCACTAGACCCTCCTTGATCTTCAGAGCGGCTGGCGTGGAAGGGCACTTCCAGCAGCAGGAGAGTCAGGACTGAAGAGAGGGACCTTGCAGGGGTGCTGTGAAAGCCCCTCCTAGTGGCCAGGGAGCCCCCACCTTGGAGTCTGAGACTCCTTTATCCATCTTGGGCTCCTACTGCAGGTAACAGGACTTTAGCTGGAGAAAGCACAAAAAGCATCTTGTGACCACCACTGTAGGTGAGCTGGAGCTGAAAGCCAACCACCTGGCTATGTCTGGGCCCCAAGAATCTGGGCTAGGGCAGGATCTCATGTCACTGCTGTTCCCACCCTTCAATGAATTTCTGAGGACTGTTTCTTTCTCCCATAGAGCAGCTGGTAGATTCGAACCACCAGAGATACTTGGCCTTGGAGCTAATAGTGCATCACCTTGCTGCAAAGGACACACCAGAACTCCAGACAGGGATTTCTAGGAAATTAATAGCTCTATAAAGTACTCCTAACAGGAGCCAGGAGCTAAGGATCCCACGTGAGGAATGACCGCTAACCACAGAATGTGTTAGAGTTACTGCTGTAGTGCAACCTGTCTGGGACTGACTGACATTTTGCAGATGTTCTTATTATCAGCTGTGGCACCAGTGGTGTCCATGCTGGACTCAGGGAAGGCCTGACCCAGAGTAGGACCTCTGTGACCATGGAGGCCCTTGGTCCCTTTGGTTACTGGTGATACCTTGAACAGCACAGTTTGAAAATGAAGACTCTTCTAGAATCAGATGTAAATGGGATTTTTTTTAAGAAGAGAGACAACTATACAGAAAGACCATTGATCTTGTGGAGAGAGAATAATGACAGCCTGTGGGTGCTTGACTGGAGCTCAGCAGCACACTTGCTGGCCAGGCCACCAGGCAGTGTCTTTGGGATGCCACAGAAGGGTGAGATGTGACCAGGACAGCTGTGGCTCTGCTCACAGAGGCCTCCACAGTGACCTGTCTTAAAGAGACCATGACATTATGACTTGTGTCCCCAGCGGAGGGTCTGCCCACTTGTCCGCTGATGTACCTTTTCCTAGGCATCTCTTCCTTCAGTGACAAAGGAAAGAGCCCATTCCCAGTCCTCTCAGCCATGCACCAGCATGACAGGGGGCCGGGGCATTCTCCTTCCACTCACTTTAGGGCCACACTGGGCACAGTCCAGGCTCACCCACTGGGTAAATAAATGGCTCTGAGGTGTCAACGGTCAGAGGGATGGCGAAAAGACCTTTTCCACGTGTGGGGACCTGAGTGATCTGCGTGTGCTAAAAATGGGAAAGAGGAGCCAGGGTCTCAGGCAGCCAAGGTTCCAGGCAGTCCAGGTCTCAGAGGTGCATGCTGGAGGGCAGGGCTGCCCTGTGTTCTGGCCTGGCACAGGGAGGGTGAGTGGACTCATTCTGTCTGGCTTCCCAGGACCAGTGGAGCTCAGGGGTGTGTGAGTGAGCCCTAGGCTGTAAATGTGAGGAGGGTGATGCCTCTGATGGGCAGCACCATTGAAGTGTGGTACAACCCCAGGGAAGGGCATCCCTGGTGCCTGGCACCTGCTGCCCAGACTGCAGTGGTGGAGGGTATGCTCCCAAACCAGCCTGTGGGGAGTAGTCCTATACTGAGCTGCAGGCCTGCAGTGGGGCCTGCATGGGCTGAGACATGGGCTGGGTAGTCTTGCTTGTCCTCAGAATGGGGTAGTGGGATCAATTCCCAGCTAATTCCTGGAAAAGATCATGCAGGGATCTCCTGGGGTTTGAGGTGAAACTCTGAGACAATTAACAGGTCAGTGAACGGAGCAGGAAACTAGGATAGGCCAGCCTGGGGCACTGTCGTCTTAGGGGTGTGCTGCCTGCAGGTGAGCCTCCTGTCCCCACGCCAAGCTCAGGGGCCACCTTTAAGAAGCTAGCCTGCTACCAGCTAGGCCAGTACCAATAGGTATTCAGTCCAGGGTTGGTCACTGGGTCAAGTGTCCTCTGAAATGGATTCCATCAGTGTCAACTGCAACTGCAGCTAAGCAAGTACAGGCTTAGAGGCCAGCAGCTGAGGGCCTGCATTTCTCCAGCATCTCCTAGCATTGCTGGTGTGCTCTGTGCAGACCCCCAAAGCTCTGCAGGTCTCAGTGGTTTTCTGCCTGCCTGCCTCTCTGCAGGGACCCATATAAAAGGCCCAGCACAGCCAAAACTATACGCCCGTCGAAGCCTGTGGCCACATGGTCTACTCCAGAAGCCTGGCTAGAGTGCCGCTCTGGCCAGAGCTTAGGAGCTGGGCAGTGGGTAGGCTGTCTGCCTTCTCCAGGCTTAGCTCCAGGCTGAGGGACACCTGGAGATTTTGTGGGTCTCCACCCTTGTCCACATGAGCCCTGGCATGCTCCAGAGCAGACTCCGAGCTGCGCTTCGAGGACTGCTGCCCTGCTTGGGCATCACCTGGCAGTGCTAAGTGGCTCTTCTTCCAGGCGGGTTGAGATCATGATGAGAAGCATGGGCTGACAGCTTCTCATGGGTGCCGGTGCTACTGGCTGGGGCCAACACAAATTTTGTTTTCTCTCTTCCTTTCTCACTCCCTCCTCCTTGTCCTTCATCTTTCCTTTCTTCTAAGGTAAGCTGATTTCCTTTTTTTCTTTTCCTTCTGCAGTTCTGTAGTTAGAACGCTAACCCCTGAAGGACATAGATGCCACCGCATGTGGACCGGGTCCCTAATGGACAGGCAGCAACTGGAGTGACAGGGCTTAGAGGATGTTGAGAGATTAAGATGGGCCGTGAGCCCATTCTGCCGGGTGTGTCCTTCACACTCACCCCACTCAGAGCCCAGTATTCTGTGGGGCTTAAAGGCAAAAAACCAGTGATGACTCAGGTAGAGTCATGATGGGTGTTCAGGAGCAGAGAGACTGAGGCTTCTTGAAGATTCTGGAAGCTGCATGGGACCCATGGCTCCAAAAGCTCATCCTCATGCAGGCCACTTGCCGGGACCTGGAGGAGTGACAGGGCATGCACCTCTCTTGGGGCATGGCCACATGCAAGGATCCATCCTGGCACTTTTTGGGGACCTCATAGGTGGCAAGCCCCTTCCAAGGGCACAATCTGTTTGGTTCAGCTTGAGGAGGGAGAGCAGTAAGTGGTAACACAAAACCTGCAAGGTGCCTCTGAGCTGAGATACCCTGGATGGAGGTGTGGAAATGATAATGGCTGACTTCCTGGGAGAGTAGCCTTACTGGCAGCCCTGAAGATACCACCCTGGCTCGCTGCCCTGGGCATAGTAGCCTGGCTGGCTGACCTGGAGACACTAGCCTGGCTGGCTGACCTGAGAACACTACCCTGGCTGGCCTCCCTGAGGACACTAGACTGGCTGGCCGCTCTGGGGCCACTAGCCTGGCTGTCTGTCCTGAGGACACTATCCTGGCTGGCTGCCCTGAGGACACTACTAGCCTGGATGGGTGCCAGGACTATGCCAGGCTGCTGGGCCCAGTCATCTCCAGAGTAGAGACTTCTGTGGGCATAGTCTGTGAAGCCAGGGCCAGTCCTAGGAGCCCCTATACCTGGCAGGGTGCTGCTCATGGCCCTGAGGGCCCGACACAGACGAGGACAGTGGGACCCAGAACCAGCACTGCTCACATAGCATCTTTCCTTCCCTGCAGCAGCCAAGAGTCTTCTGAACAAGAAGGCAGATGGCGTCAAGGTGAGCACACTGAGTGGGAAGCCCAGGCTGCTTCGTGGGCACAGGGGCGTGTGGTCCCTATTTCTCTTGCAGCTTTCAAAGGCTCCTTTTCCTCTCTCCACAGCCCCAGACGAATAGCACCAAAAACAGTGCTGCAGTCACCAGCCCCAAGGGGACGCTACCTCCTGCCGCCCTGGTACTGGCTCCTCCTTGGCCCTCCTCACCGCTAGGCCATGTGGTTTCCCTGCATCACAGGCCAGGGTCCCTAGTATAAGGGTCCCCTTTTCCCTGTAGCTGAGTCAAGGTCAGGCTGATTTCGGGGGAGGGGGAAAGGTTGCATCATGGAGCAGGATCGGGTGGGCAGTTGCAGAACCCCTCACTTGGCACCTCCACTGAAGGTAGAGATCTACAGCACCAAGCAAGGGTGGGCAAACGCCTACAGCCCCCTGGGCTTCGGGAGGGGCTTCCTGCATCACACCTGTGTTTGGCATGGAGAGGCTGGCCAGCATTGAAGGAGCAGCCCAGGGTTATGTCATCAGAAAACTGAGGTCTGGGAGGTGCAGTGTGCTGTGTCTCCCCTCACTGTTAAGGTCACTCTTTGAAAGAAAGGGCCTGGTCTGGCTTCTGCACTCACCCAGGGACTGAGAAGGAGGGAGGGAAGAGCGATGCCCTTGGCCACCCCTGCAGGGACTGTCTGCTCCTGCCTGCCCTGTCTGCTACGGCAGCCCTAAAGCCACGGTCATCAGCTTATACCATGCTCTGTGGTGAGATGAGGCCATATTTGGGGCAAAGGATCTGCACTGCTAGGCTGTCTGAGAATGGTACACTTTGAAGGGTGAGGAGGCTGAGAAGCCCTAGAGAGATCCAGCAGGACTGGACAGTTGGTGCAGAGGGTACCCTGGCCCTCCCACTTATGAGTGTCCAGGTGAACCATTCTGAAGGGCAGGCGTTTGCTGGTCAGAGGCTCCTGTGTGGAGCCATCCAACTCACCCAGAGCTCCAGTAGCCCTCAGGAGGCGGGGTTTGCATTTATACCCTGAGTCTGTCTCAGCCAGGAGGGAGAACTGACTGGGAGGCGAGGGAGTGCTGTTGGGAGCTCCAGCGTTGAGGCCGACAAGAGCCTCGTATGCCTCAGCAGAGTCCATCTCACACCATCCATTTCCATGTGCCACCCACACACCACGCTTGAACAAAAAGTCCGATGCTGGAGGACCTCATCTTGCTGACACAGTAGCTCCAAACAGCACCCTTCCACAGGCAGGCAGCCCCTGACAGCACCCTGAGTCTGGCCATACGTGCCCTCCTCTGGATGGCTGGACCTTGTCCCATGACTAGTCCCCGCTGTCCATGCTTCTCCCAGTGCTCTCTGTTCAAGGGGCAGTCCTCCCCCCATCCCATGCTCTGCCCGCTCACCTCTGTCTCCATGCCTGGCTCTCCTACTCTTCTCACTCTCCCTCTTTCCTCCTCTGTGTCTTCCTTCTCCTGTAGGAGCCTCAAACCACCGTTATCCATAACCCTGTGGACGGGATTAAGGTACTGCCACCTCTTTACTTGTGCCCTGTGAGCTCTGGCCTGGGAGGAGGCACACCTCAGCCTGCCTGGCACTGGCCTCCCATCCCTCAAGCCCTAAGCATGCCCCGGATGCAGGCAAGGGCTGGGTGCTAAGCAAAGTCCAGGAGCTGTGGAGAGGCATGTGAACAGGCAGCCTCTGATCAGGAATGGCTGCAGGATCATGCATTAGGCTCAGAGCTGAGACCAGGTGGCTGCTGCCCACAGGGAGCCTGGGTGCCTTAGTGCCAAGTGCCCAACCACAATGTAATGACGTCCACAGTTCCAGCTGCTGCTCATTAGCATGGGGTCCCCATAAGTGCAAGACTGGGTTCTGCTCTCTGTGCCTCCCTTATCCTGCCTCTCTGGCCACTGCTATGTTGGCCAGGTTTACTAGAAGAGGGGCTCAGCCTGGAGAGCCTCCCATGCTCAGTGCTATTGAGAGAATGCCAGGAAGAGCTGGTTGGACCACTGGCCATGCTCACAAGGCTATCCCTGCCCCACTCTCCCACCTGGTGTCCTCAAACAGCCTCTTCTCTTCTCTAGCACATGCTCTACTCATCAGCTCATCACATCATCATCCTCCCTGGGGGAGGGAAAAGAAGGTAGTAAGGTGGAGCCATACAGGCCGCTCCTCCTGTGCCCAGGCCTACCCTCCAGCATGCCAGGCCAGGGCACCTCCCGGGTACACCCCTACATTTTCAGTCAGAAAACATTTAACTGGGCCAGTCCCCCTTCTTCTAAGGCTGCCAGGAAGACTGTCAGGGGTGTGAGAGAGGTAACAGCACAGGGCCTGCCCAATCCCAGAACCAATGTGTGTTTGAGGTGGAGGTTTCTCTTGTGGAAGAGCCATCAGGCAGCCTCGACGGGTTATACAGAAACCCCAGCACACACACTTGTGACTGGGGCCAGCTGTATGTCCGTTTGGGTGGGAGGGGGCTGGGGTACCTTTAGGTACTCTTGGAAAGGATGTTGGTTCTCAGGAGGGGAGTGGATCTCCCCAGACACTTGGGGGCAAGTGGATAAACCTGAATTCTCATCTGAAGTCAGTAAACCATCAGAGCAGGTCCTAGGATGCTCTCAGGGTCAACAGAATCATCTAGTCTGGCAACCCGCAACTAGAGAGACAACATCTAGGTGCAGCCACTCTCTGTCCCCCAGAGAAGGTCCTAAGACCAGCTTCTTGGCCCTGAGCACCCTCTTATCCAGCTGGTCCAGTGTCCTGGGGCATCTTTTCTGTTTCTTGTTTGAGGTCTTGAGAAATCCTGTCTTGTTAGAGTCTCTCCTCCTTGCCTGTAGGGCGTGTGGATGAAGTGGGGTCTGCAGTTGGGGTAAGGTCCACTTGTGGGTGGCCACTGGCTTAGTGTCCAGGGGCAGGGCTGTTGGCTCACACACACACCCCAGATGCTGTAAGAACTTTCCAAGTGACCAGTGGCCAGAAGCTACCACTTCTTCCCCTTTGTGGTTGGATGCAGTGTCCAGAGCTTGAGTCAGACATGAGAAGGTCTCCACAGCCCCTGGGTGGCCCGTGGTCCTTGTCACTCAGCTCTGTGGCCTGGACTGGGCAGAGACTCACCCAGGAGCTCTGGCCATCCTGCTGGGGTTGCCCTGCTTCCCACAAGCCCTGCGTGTTGTCTCTAGCTGAGTTCTGTGGCTCTCACTGCTCCCCTGTGTTTCCTCAGGAGTCCACGGACAGCACCAACACCACCATAGAGGATGAAGACACAAAAGGTACTCTCCCCGTCTTCTACCACCTTGTGAAGTGGTGAGGGCCAGGCTTCCAAGGGGGTATGCATATGGGTGTCCCTGGGAAGGGACTCTGCCCCAGGTGCACCCAGCAGGACGGGGCATCTGCTAAGGAAAAGATTGCATCAGCTCACCATCGGGGAACCAGGCTTGTCTGACTTTCCACCACAGCCATGGGAGGCCAGGACAAATGACCAGGGGAGGCCAGGGCAGATGGCCGGTGGAAGTTGGGGCCAACAGCCAGGGGAGGTCAGGGCAGGGTGGCTGGGGGTTCCAGGCCAGGTAGCCAGGGGAGCTTAGGTCAGGTGGCTGAAGGAGGCCAAGTTGGCTCTGGGCAGCTCTCTGACCTTTGTGAGACTTTGGTGCATATGGTTCTCATTTGCTCTAAGCTTATCTTCTTCTCTTAAAGCATTTTAGGCTTTTAGCTCTGCTGTAACCAAGTTAACCAATGGACGGGCAGTATTTTGGGGAGAGAGAGATTCAGGGGGCAGAAGGACATTCTCTACTGTGTTTGATAGGCCAGTGGAGCCTTCCGTCCTCAACGGCCCAGCCAGTTGTGAGAGAATTGTGGCTTCACAGTCTAATGTATATTGCACCCCAGCTCCTAACCTGTGTCCCTAGCACTGAGCCAGGCAAGTGCCCCTCAAAACATCCAGGAAAAACTGGCCTCTGTATGTTTGCCCAGATCCCCACGTTATCACTGAAGTGTTTCCCTTGCTCCTCATGGCCACGGCATGGGGTCTGATCTGGGGAAGCATACCAGCCCTGGCCCATGTTCACCTTTTAGTCTTCCATCTCATGCCCTGGCAGGGCCAAAGCAAGTAGACAGCTTCCCGAGAGGGCCCTTTGAGCCAGAAGGGCAGTGAGGCCTCTAGTCCTAAGGCGCAGGCAGCAGTGCAACAGGCTTGAGACTGCCTGTGGTTTGAGGCTGGGCCAGAACAAACAGATTTATCTATGATCCCAGTGCCTCTTCCTATAGGCAGAGAAGAGGCGCTCAGTTTCTCCACCTGGACCTCTCAGGCCAATGGGAGGACATGGGGAGGGTGAGGCTGGCTGGGTGCTTTGCTTAACCTTCCAAGCTGACCTGATGTGACCCTGATGGGCTGTGGCCACAAGCAGCCAGGGCCTGTCTGTTTTGGCAAGTAAAGATTGTACTCTTCTCTGCTGTCCCTTCCCACAGCCCATAGCCACTCCTGCATTCCTGCTTTGCACCTTGCACACTGCCTGGTGGTGCTGAGCACCTGAGAGAGAAAGGGCTTTTACAGTGTGGTTCCCCAGGTTCTGGGCCCAGGACTGTGGCAGTGAAGGTAGGGCATGTTCATCTGCAGCACCTAGTCCGCTGCTCCTCCCCTGAGTGTGTTCCCTCTGCCTCCTGCTCACCCTGACTTTTCCACCTCTTGACTCCTCCCCCTGAATGTTTCCTCCAGCTCATGCTCACCTTCTGTGTCTTCCATCCCAGTCCCAAGGATCTCTGCCATCCTGAATTCCATAAGGAGGGACTCGGGGCCCCTGAAAGCCAAGGGGTCCCTGCCCTGCCTGTCTCCTATTCTCCTAGGCCCCCTGCTCACCCCGTGTAAGTAGCCATTCCCAGCCTGCTGTTCTGCTCCAGGGGCTTTACTGCAAATGGGCTTATGGTGGAGTGGCTTCCCTGCTCTGCTGCATGGTCTTGGCTCCCATTAGGTAGGTCAGCTGCCTGGGATCAGGCTGAGCTGTGCAGACATCCTGTGCTAGCTCTTGGTTGTGTGTATGGAGCACCTCAGCTTCTTTTCAGGGGCTAGCCCCTTATGCTAGTCATTCCCAAACTGCTTGACTCAGTCTCTTAGCCTCTCCTTTTCAGGCCATGCTCCCAGAGGGTCCATCTGTAGCCAGAAGCAAATAAGTACCCTCCTGGTGTCCTTTGGGTGCTCTGGGGGCGTAATCTGTAGGGAGTTAGCACTGCTACGCCAAAGTTCCATCTCTCTGTGGTCCTAGTCCACTAGAAGCTTTGAAGGAGAGTGATGAGCAGTCTCCTCCCGTGTACTTTATAACCTCAGAAACCTCAAAGGATCAGCTATGAGTTGGTTCCAACTGCACAGCAGTGACTTTGGCTTCAACTTCTGGCCCCCTTTATCAGGGCAGTCTTCTACCCTTCTCCATGTTCCTTGGAGAAGCACGGTATCCTTCTCCAAGAACTGTCAAGAGAAGACCCTGGATGAGATCATTGACTGTGGCAATGAGAACGGTGAGGTTGGCTCAGGATAGGGCAAGGTCAGAGCTGTTGTTTATAAGGTCTCTATGAACAGTAGTTGACTCGATGTAACAACAAATAACAACCATCAGGGCAGCCAGAGGGACTCATAAGTGCTACCCTTGGGCTCCATCCAAGGGTCTGGTCTGGGCAGTTCTGGGGCTGTAGGTGCCCTCCACCATGAGATCTTCCATCTGAGTGAACTCTCCACACCACCACTGGATGCAGAGGAAGGTGCTCAGGGCCTAGGGGCTCACAGCCACAGAGACAGAATAAAAATATTTCCATGTTAATGGTTGGATTAATTAAGGGTGTGCCTTGAAGACACTGTCTACCTGGGGCTGGGACTAATCACCCTTAGTCACAGTCAGTCCCCTGTTCACTCACCTCCTGGCCCATCTACAAGCCATTTCCAGGTCTGATTGTGTGCAGGAGTGTTCTCTGTCCCTGTGGACCAGGTGGCCACCTCACAAACAGGTGTAACCCCTTGGGGTTCCCCTTCTTTTCTCCCCTGTTCATCCGCTACCCTGTGTCTGTATCTCCTACAACCACTCCATTATCCTGTGCTTCTCCCAATTCCTAGTCTCATCCTCTCCACCCCACATCTACTTACTTTCTCTATCCTCTCCTTCACTCACCCACAAATTCCACACCCTCTCATATTCTCCCAAACCCTGCCCACAAATGTCATCACGGCCCCTCCCATCCACATAGCCTCCAGAGTCCCCCACTCCATGAACTTCTCCATCCTCTTGCCTTCTTTCTCCACAGCCCTTGCATCCTCCAAATGTCCCCACAAATATCTCCCTCTCTATTTTCTTCCCTTTCCCTTCATTTCTCCATGTGTTTATCCTTCCCTTCTGTACCTCATCCTCACACCTCCATGTATCCACCCATCCTTCATGTAGTACCCATTCTTGGGGCTCAGCAGCCACAGACCTCCCCACTTGCTGTACCTACATGCCCCATGCACACTGTCTGCATGCTCGCTCCACTCCAAGCCCCAGCACCTCTGACATCCTGAGTTCAGTGAGGAATGGGCCCCCACCCTTCCCTTTGCTGACTCTCCTAGGCCCCTTGCCTGCCCTGCTGGGAGCTTTCCATGTCTACACTGTCTATGGCCAGGTATACTGGCTTAGATGCAGTGGGTAGGAGACTGGAGGACATAGGGATGGCTCTTTTGCTGTATCATGGTGTATTAGGTTGAACCATATGAAAGTGCCATTTTGTCTCAGAAAACAAAAAATTATAGTGATATAGGGATATGTGTGTGGGTTTGTGTGTATGAGTGTGTATTTATCACTTATGTAAGAAGAGATAACTCAAAAAGTATGAATTTCCAGCTAAGCCCCCAGCAGCTGGCACTGTGCAGCCCGTATTCCCTCAGATGAAGAGCATGACTGTGAAGCTGAGAGTAGCCCTGCCCTGCAGCTGCCTAGTGCTATGAGCCAGTGTTGGCCCTTGGGCTCCATACCTGTGAGGCACAGCTCAGGCTCCAGAGGACACCCGCTTAGGTTAGGGTGCTCGTCTCCTGGATCTGAGAAGGTGGGGCCCCACTTGGATAGCTGGGAGCCAGCACATAATGGCAGTGCCCCTGGAGGCCACAGATAGGCTGACCTCCCAGGTGGGAGGGGCAAGCAGGTGCCTGGACACTGCAGGCACCACCAGCATATCGCTTACAGGGATGGATGACATCTCAGTGCTGCATCCCCCATCCTGCCCCCACTGTTGGGTGTGGAAGTATGCTCAAGGCTGAGAGGCAGTGTGGAAATCCTCCCTGAGAAGAGACTGCTAGGCACAGGGGAGCTGGATGCTAGGGCACAGGGGCCTGAAATGGCCAGGCAGTGGCTGGGTGAGTACACAAGACCTCAGGGTGGAGACTGAGCTAGGACTGGCTGAGGTAACAGGCAGGAGTGAGAGAAGAGAGAGCTTCCTGAATCACTGGGGGAGAAAACAGCTGGGGACATAATAGACAGGTGTTGGAGGTCCTGGTGTTGGGTTAGCTGAGGGGCTTGGGACTGGGAGTGGAGGGGTGGGATGCAGCCAGGGGACAGTAAGGCTGTGGGGCCAGCTGAGCCTCTGGAGGTGTAAGGAAATCGTCCTGTCCAGTTTTAAAATGCCTCCTGACCTTTCAGTCAGGGCCATCCAGCCCATCAGCACAGGCCAAGTGCACAAGTCATTTACTGGAGGTGCTCCAGGGGGCAGCCTGGTGTGGCCAGCCAGGGCTACTCCACAGGGCCACCCTGAGCTTGGCTGGAGCGAGAATACTGAGAGACTTGCAGGGGCTCTTCAGTGTGGCCATCCCTGAGGTGCTATAGGCTGCTGAGTAGTGCTGGGGTGGTGTTGGGAGAATGGTCCGTAGAGGGTAGGGCAGCCTCCACTGCCTGAGTCCTTGCTCCTGGTTAGCCCTCTACTGCCCTGGACCCCAGATCCTTGAGTACTGAAGGGCTAGGGTACAGTGACAGGCTGGGGTGGGCAGGGTGTGTGTGTGTCTAGTTGTGCCTCACACTGGCTGAGCTTGGAGTCTGCAGATACATCCACCCAGGGGACAGCACACAGGTGGGCATTCTGGAGCGGTTCAGCTGGATAGGCCTGCCTCTCTGGAAGCCTGTGGAAGCCTGGCTAAGACCTACCTTAGTTTGTAATCAAAGCAAGTACTCCAGGCTCCTGGACAGCTAGGTCCTCAGCTAGGTCGCTCTGCTGCCAGCCCCATCTGCTCTAGAAAGTCCTGGATTGTGTTCAGTGTAAACTGATCCCTCAAAACTGCCATGCCTAGGGCAGGCCATTTGCGACCTCCAGGGGACTCAGGAATTTAGCCCTGGCTGGCACCAAGGCAGGGATTCCAGGAGGAGCTAGCCAGACAGGACCTGTGCCGGCCTCCCCTGGACCACTTGCCTATGGAAAGGAACCTGGACCATGTGCACCCCCGTCTCACAGTGCTGCTCCCAGGGGCTGCACGTGGTGGACATGTCCAGGTTGGTTTAAGTTTTGTGGATTTTCTAGGCTTTCTTGCTTGTTTAGTTCCTCACCTTTGTGTGGGCCAGCTGGTCCTCAGCTATCTGGTTCTGCAGGACCGTCTTCGTAGCCAGGAACCCCTCCATATGCACTGCCCACCTCTGGCCTTCTCCCTTTCTCTGTCCCTCTTGTATCTTGTGCTTCTCCAGGCCCAGAACACTGACATGTCCATGTGCTACTCAGGAGACAAGGACTCAAATCTGAGGACAGCTCAAAGCAGGGCAGCCTTGAGATTGAGTCGTGCTGAGTCTGGGCAGTAGGGGTTCTGTGGTGAGCAGGCAGCATCCAGACCCAGGCCCCATTCTCAGGGAACTGGCTTGTGAAGGAATTCAGCTCCTCATCTGTAGTACAGACATAGTAAAACACTTCAAGCACATTTCCCAGACTTCAGGTATGCTTATCATCTTTAGGACTGAGATATAAGTGCAGAACTCCTCTTCTGTTGCTTACTTAGTGTATTTTGTTTGCACCTACTCGCATTTTTTTCTATTAAAAATAATTTGAGATAGAATTCACATCCCTTAGGTCACACTTTTAAGGGATACAATTCCTTGCTTCTTAGTGCAGCTAATATATAACAAGTATGTAATTCCAAAACAATTTCCCATACCTGATAACAGTCAGTCCCTACTCTAAATTCTCTAAAAACTTTTAGTCTGCTTTTTGTCCTTATGGAATTCACTATTTAATATAGATGGAATCAGACTCTGTGTGGTATTTTGTGACATACTTCTTTCCTCTGCTTCCAAGGGTCCATCCATCTTAGAGGTTATGTCAGGACTTCTTTACTCTTTTTTTTTTAAATTATTATTAAATTTTATTAGTTTTAGTGAACATTTACAGAGATTTTGGGTTTTCATTCATTCATTGTTTCACTGTTCTCTACCTTCCTCCCCAGTTCGTTCTTCTTCCCCCCTGAATGTCTGTTTTAATTGTCAAATTGCCTCAGTGCTTGTCAAAGCCAGTTCTGATTAATCTCCTTTGTCAGTATGTCCTTTGCCATTCCCTATCTCTCCTCCCTGAGAAAGATTTCACCCTGATTCATAAGGAAAAGGGGATGGCGTATTCTCTTAGCTACTTCCTGCTGAAAAGGGACACTGTGGGTTTCAGGGTGAAGATCTTCTCTCACTACTCTAAAGGGCCCCTTTGGCAGTAGGAAACACATAGACTATTATGGAGATTGATTTTGGAATTTAGATTCACTGTTATCAATTGTGTTTAGCCGTACATGTTCATATCCTTGAAAATGTATCATGGAAGTGTTACAGCCTAGAAGATACAAATTTAACTAACAAGTTAAAAGTACATGAGTCAAAAATTAAAAAGCAATAATATTCCGAGTAGAGGTTCTAATAGTGGCACAAATCAAGTTACAGAGGGAAGGTAGTTCTTACAATAAAAGACCTATAGACTAGCACTTTGTCTATTATAGTGTAGAGGTTAGGAACCATAAGATGTAGAGGCTCAGCTAAGTCATTTATGGTTCTTAAGTCCTGGAGCAAATTCCATCTACCACTGGGTTGTTTTACAAATCGGAAGTTCGCATGCAAGGTAGAGGTGAAGTAAGGAACTGCTTATGAGGTTTTCTGTCCATTCCAACAACTAAGAAATAGTGAGAAGAGTTGGGACCTCAGAAGGCTTTTAGGACCAATTAGTAGGCTCTGTGTCCAGGAGAAAATGAAGGACTGAGAAAATGAAGGAGAAATGGCAGGACTGACAGGCCCTAGCTCCCAGCTGGAAACAAAAGAGGATGCTTCAACGATTTAAACCCTCCCAGAAGAGCTGTGGGTGAGCATTAACATTACTGGTAAGTATATTCATTTTCTCCTGGACACAGAGGACTTCTTTACTCTTTATGGTCAAATAGTATTCTATTGTAGTGATACACTGCATTTTGTTTATCCATTTATCAGCTGATGGACAGATAGTCTGGTGCTACTTTTGTGGCAACTGTGAATTAAACAGCTGTGAACAGGCTTCTGTGAGGACACAGATTTTCAGTTCTTTTGAGTATATACTTTGGAGGGGCCTCTAATGGCATAATCTGTACCAGTGGCTTTGTGAGAAAAGGGTGGGCAGTCTCCTCCCCTGTGATTTAGCCTCCAGAAACCCACTAGAGGGCCTGTTGTAAGTTAGGATCAGCTCCATAGCAATCCGAAAGAATGTAATCTCTTGTGACCCTTGAGAGTACAGTCCCTGATAACTCTACATTTAACTAGCTAAACAACTACCAGACTGTTTCCAAGGTGGCTGTGCCACCAAAACACTTGATAATGCTTATGTGAAACCTATAGTTGGACCAGGAAGCAGTCCTCAGAATAGAGCAGGGAAACACTGTATGGTACAAAATCAGGAAAGGAGCGTGTCATGGATGCATCTTGACCCCGTACCTTTTCAATCGATAAACAGAACAAATCGTTCGGGAAGTAGGGCTTTATGAGCAGGAGTGTGGCATCAAGGTTGAAGGAAGACTCATCAAAAACCACAATAAGACGATGACACAACCTTGCTTGCTGAAATTGAAGAATACCTGTAGCACTAGCTGCAGAATATCAAGGACTATAGGCTTCAATATGGATGAAGTTCAGTATCAAGAAGACAAAGATTCTCACCACTGAGCCAACTGGCAGCACCATGATAGATGGAGGAGATTGGAGTTGTTAATAATTACAGCTTGCTCAGCTCCATAATCAACACTCTTGGCATTAGCAGTCAGGAAATCAAAAGACGAATTGCACTGGGGACCTCTCCAGAGTATTGAAAATGATGTTGGTCTAGATGCTAAGATGCATCTAATCCAGGCCATGGTCTTTGCAATTACTTGTTATGCTTCAGAGAGCTAGAAATAACTAAGGATGACAGAAAAAAAATTGATGCCCTTGAGTTGAGGTGCTGGAGAAGAGACTAGAACATACCATGAACTGCCAAGAAAACAAATATGTCTGTCTTGAAGAGGATGAAACCAAGTTTCTCCTTGGAGGCTAGGATTTTGAAGCTCCATTTCACATTTTTTGGGCATGTGGGCAGGAGAGACCAGTCCTTGGAGAAGGATATTATACTCCGAAGGGTGGAAGGACAGCACAGGAAAGGAATACTCCTGATGAGATGGATAGATACAGTAACTAGGATAATGAGGGTAGGTGTGTCAGTATCAATGGCACTGGCTCAAGACAGGGCAGGGTCCAAAACTGTGATAGCTGTTACAGCTATTATAGCTGACATATGTTCGCTGTAAGTCACAAGCAGCTTGATGGCACATAACAACAACTACTTTTCTATCACTCCTGAATTTAAGACAATCTCAGGTCTAGAGTTGATGGACTGAACACTAATAACTGAAGACCAGATACATTGTAGAATGCCATCAGGAATGCCAAGCATGAAGTGGAAAAAAATGATCATAAAAATGTCATTAAAAAAGATAGGAAATAAATGCACAGTAAGGGGTCCATTCAACATTGTAATTAAGTAACACCACCAATCAATGTAATGAAAGAAGAAGTTTAAACTGCACTGAGGCACTGCTAAAAAAGAAGGTTCCCAAAACTGGTGAGATATCAATTGATTATGTTTCAATAAACAGATGCAGCCCTGGATGTATATATGCTTATTAGTCTGTGCCTGGATATTTGGAAGACAGTTGTTGCTGTTGTTGATTGCCGTTGCACAACTCATAGTGACCCCATGAACAAAAGGCCTGAAGCCTTTCCACAACCATTGCCATTTATCAAAATACACAGTTTCCAAAGGCATGCTGTTTAGGAAGTTTATGCCACACCTGCTTCCAAACCTGTCTTAAACTGGGAGCTCCACCAAACACTGTCCACCATGGGTGACCGTTACAGTATTTAACACCCCAATGGCACAAGGTTCAGCATCACAGCAACCCCGGGTTACCACAGTACAGCATATTGACAGAAGAGAGCTGTACCACATAGAAGAATGTTCCTCCAAAATATAATAACCACCTTTTAAATACAAAGGCCCTCCCCGAGGTCTTGTTGACTCTAAACATGAGGCTTAAATAAAAACAAACAATATAGTATGCTTTTGTTGTTTTGTGCCATTGAGTCACCTGCAACGTATAGCAACCCTATGTACAGCAGCTCTGAACCTTTCCCTCTTCTGAGACAATCTCACTAATTCTGACACACCAACACTCATTACCCCAGATACCGTATCAGTCCACCACATACAGGATCTTCCTCTCCTGCACTGTCCCTCCACCCTTCCAATCATGATGTCCTTCTCTAAGGGCCAGTCTTGCATGGCCACATGCCCAAGTATGTGAAATGGAGCTTCAAAATCCTAGCCTCCAAGTAGAGACTTGGTTTCACCCTCTCTAAGACAGATCTATTTGTTTTTTTGGCAGTCCATGGTATGTTTAAGACTCTTCTCCAGCACCATAACTCAAAGGCATTGACTCTTCTTCTGTCATCCTTAGTCATTGTCAGCTCTCTGAAATATAACAAGTTATTGAGAAGACCATGGCCTGAATTAGTTACCTGGCCAATTTACTGGAAGATATCCATTTGTTTCCATTCCCAAAAAGGCGATCCACAAAAAACAAAACAAAACAAAAAACAACAAAAAAAAAAGGTGATCCATCAGAATGCAGAAATTATAGTATAGCATCACTAATATCATATGCAAGTAAAATTTTGCTAAAGATTATTTTAAAGTGACTTGAACCATACATTAACAAGGAACTGCCAGAAATTAAAGCTGGATTCAGAAGAGGCTGTGGTATAAAGGATATCATGGTTGATGTCAGGTAGATTGTGGCTGAAAGCAGAGAATACCAGAAAGATGTTTATTATTTTAATACAATGCAAAGGCATTTTACTGTGCGAATCACAAGTTATGGCTAACACTGAGAAGAATGGGATTCTCAGAACACTTAATTGTGCTCATGAGAAACCTAAACATAGACCAAGAGAAGCCATTGTCCAAACAGAACAAGGGACCCTGCATGATTTTAAAATTGGGAAACATCTTTGGTGCATCTTTCTTCATACCTATTAGTCCGTATGCTGAATAAATAAGTCAAGAAGCTAGACTGTATGAAGAATATGGCATTAGGATTTGAAGAATCCTACATCATGCAGATGACACACCCTTGCTTGCAGAAAGTGAAGATCAAAGATCAAAGGCTACCACCTGCAATATTGATCTCAACATATATAAAATGAAAATTCTTACCACTGCATCAACAGGTAGCATCATGTAGATTAAGAAAAGATTCACGTTGTCAACAACTTCATTTTACTTGGATCTACAATTGACACACAGGGTAATAACAGTCAAGAAATAAAAAGATGTGTTGCATTGGAGAAATCTGTTGTCAAGACCTTTCCAAAATGCTAACAAGCAATGATGTCAGTTTAAAGAAAAAGATGTGCCATATCCAAGCCATGATTTCTGCCCCCCCATGCATCTGAAATTTGGACAGCGAATAAGAATGACAATAATAACTGATGCCTCTGAACTGTGATGTTGGAGTAAAGAACTAATTATCCCATGGAATGCCAAAAGAACAAAGAGGTCTGTCTTGGAGGCTGTGTAACCAGGGTGCTCCTTAAAGTCAAGGATGGTGAAACTTTGTCTCATATACTTTGAGCATATTGTCAAAAGGGACCAGTCCTTGAAAGAAGACAACATACTGAGAAAGGGAAGGGAAGAAAGATGCTCAGCAAGATGGACTGACACAATGACTGTAATAATGGGCATATTAGAGAGCATGAGGATGGCACAGGATAGATCATAGTTCAGATCTATTATTCACAGGGTCACTATGAGTCATAATCAACTCAGTGGGATACATCAGCAACATTTAGTGTGAATGAAATATTATAAAGCAAAATGTCCATGAATGACTGTGTGAAGAACAAATGCATTTTTAAATGTTCTACCTTCTCTCAATTCTTTAAAAGGTGCTAAGAAATATAATGCTATTTAAAACAACCCCCAAAAAAAAGGTACAGGGAATAAAGGAAAGACCAAAATGAATGTTATAAGAGGCTCTGAAACATGCTCTTGAAAATAAATAGCTAAACTGGAAAGGAAGAAATAAAGTAAAAGCTGAGTCAAAGTTTTCGAAGAGTGGTTTGAGAAGACAAAGTTTCACAGTGAAATGTGCAAAGACCTAGAGTTAGAGACAAATGAAGGAAAAAACTTTTTAAAAGGATTATATCATTATGTATTATTCATATGACAACAGTCCAGAATAAGATGTGCATAACAAAACGGACTAGTGGGAGAGCGGGGAAGGAGAAAATTGAACAATGAACGATTTTTAAAAAATTTTTTTTATTACTCTTTAAAAAGCGAACGGGGGTAGGGTAGGGAAGAAAATGTGCAACAATGAATGAAAAAATCCAACTTTTCTGTAAACTTTTGTTAAAATCACAATCTTAAAAAAATTAAAAAAGAATACTAAAAGGGAAGAACACTCTCAGCATTTCTCAGGCTGAAACAACTGGAGAAAAATTCAAAACTCAGGTTTCAATACTGTAAGACATAGAGACAAATATTGAAAGAAAGCATCAAAAGAAGATAAAAGGAATATACAAAGTAACTATACTATAATCAGTGACTTTTAAAGAAAGAAATACAAACTGAAATTGAAAGGACTGGTGAAAAATGAGGCTCCAGAGTTGATAGAATATCAGGTAGGTATCAGATAGAATAGCAACAAATAGATGCAAATGTGGATTGTGCTTGCATGTCTATGCCAAGAAATTTGGAAGATGGCTACCTACTGATCCATTCCTAAGAAACATTATCCAATATAATGAGGAAATTATTGAAGAATATATGCAAATCAAATTAGCTGACAATAATTTAAAAAAAGTTGGAACTATGTATCTACAGGAGACTGCCAGAAATTCAAACCATTCCGAACTGGACCCAGAACAATGAATAATATTGCTGATACTGGCTCGATGGCACATAACAACAACAACAACAATTAAATGGATCTTGACAGAAAGCACAGAATAATTAAAAGATGATGACTTATGCAAAGGCATTTTAACTATATGGAATATAACAAATTAAGGATATTACTGTAGAATGGAAATTTTTTAAAAAATTAATTGCATCATTGTTCATCTATATTTGTACATGTACTTTGTTTTACACATTCAGATGTATTTTATATAATTACTATTGCTTCATGCCTATTATCACCCCATCTTTTCAAATGCTCATTAAACTTTTCCCCATTACTTTATCTCCCCTCCAACGACTAACTTTCTGCTTTCTTCTTTCCCTTTGTAACAGTTATACATATCTTACTCAGTTTTCCTCCTATTTTCACAAAAGTGCCCTTATTCAATATTGGTCCTTATGTGACCAAGGTAATTCACTCAGCATAATGCTCTCTAGTCTCTCCCAAGTTATAGTATTTTATGAAATCATTTCTCTTGAGTGCTGCATAGTATTCCATTGTGTAAATGTATCACACTTTCTCAATCCCTTCATTTGTTAATGGGCATTTGAGCTGCTTCCATTTTCTTGTTGCTGTGAACAACACTGCTATGCAAGTTGGTTGCAAATGTCCATTCAAGTCTCAGTTCTGATTTCCTGGAATATATTACCAGCAGTGGCATAATTGGGACATAATGGGATTTTTTTTTATTATACTAATTTACAAAATTCAAATACATTGTTTTCCAGAACAGATTCTTCCAATTTCCCTCACCCCCCACACACATCAAATTGTACAACCCAATGATTAATCCCCTCTCCCTCTGCACATCCTCATCCCTCTGCTTCCACCCTCCCATCTTCTTTGAATCCTTATACTCATTCTACAATAATGGTTTTATACAATATTTATCCTTGTGGGACTGAGTTATTTCACTCAGCATAATGCTCTCCAGTCCCTCCCAAGTTAGGTAATAATTTTAAAAATCATTGCTCCTGCATGCTGCATAGTATTCCATTGTGTGAATGTACCATAATTTCTCAATCCATTAATTTGTGGTTGGACATCTGGACTGTTTCCATGTTCTTGCAATAGTGAATAACACTGCTATGGGATTTTTTGTTCAGCATTTTGAGGAAACTCTATACCTCCTTCCATAGCAGGTGTACGATTTTACAATCCCACCAGCAGTGCATATCTGACTGGATAGCAGATTAGAGAGGGACAGCATAGCAGATTAGAGAGAGTTCCAATCTTTCCTCACCCTCTCCAACATTGTTTTGTTGAACTATTGCTGCTTGAGTGAGGTCATATCTCATTGAGGTTTTGATTTGCCTCTCTCTGATTACTAATGATTTTTAACATTTCCTCATGTGTTTCTTGGCCATCTAGTGTCCTCCTTTATGAAGAGTTCTTTTATGCCTTTTACTCATTTTGTTAATGTATTACTTTTTCTTATGGAGGCCCTGTTGTTGTTGTTCTGTGTCATCAAGTCACCTGTGACTCATAGTGACCCTATGTTCAATAGCTCTGATGCTTCCTTTCCTGAGCTAGTGTCATCGTCTCTGACATACTTAATCTCATTTCTCCAGTCACTGAGTCAATCAGTCCATCTCATCTGGAGTCTTCCTCTCTGCATTGTCCATATGTCAGATGGAGCTTCAAAATCCTTGCCTCCAGAGTGCAGTTCAGTTTCACCAACTCCAGGACAAATCTGTTTGTTCTCCTGGCAGTTCAATACTCTCCTCCAACACCACAGCAAAAAGAAATTGATTCTTCTGTCATCTTTAGTCATTGCCCAGCTCTTTCAAGTATAGCAAATAATTCTAAAGACCAGACCATGGCCTGTATCATGAGCACCTTAGTCTCCAGACTGACATAGTTGTTCTCCAGTCCTCAAAAGAGGTCCATAACAGCAGACTTTCCCAATGAAATCCATCTTTTGATTTTTTGACTGCCAGTGTGCCATGGGTGTTGACTGTGGAATCAAGCAAGCTGAAGTTGTTAAAAATCTCAGTCTCTTCATCATTTATTGAAGCTGCCAGTTGGCCTAGTGGTGAGAATCTTTGTCTTCTTGATGTTGAGCTTCAATCCATATTGACCTTCTTTAGCAAACACCTCATATCCTCCTCATTTTCATCAAGCAAGGTTGTGTCATTTGCATAACACAGATGAGTCTTCCTCCAATTCTAATTCTGATGCCACATTCTTCTTTATAAAGTCTAGCCTCCAGAATTATCTATTCAGCATATAGATTAAAAAGGTACAGAGATAGGATGCATCCCTGACACATACCTTTCTTAATCCTGAATCATGCAGTGTTCCCCTGCTCTGTTCTAACTACTGTTTCCTGGTCTAAGTACAAGTTTCAGATGAGCAGTCATGTGTTCTGGGGTCCTCATTCTTCTCAATGTTAGCTACAACTTCTTGTGATCCACACAGTCAAATGCCTTTGCATAGTTTATAAAACACAGATAAACATTTCTCTGATACTCTCTTGCTTTTGGCCAAGGTCGATCTGACATTGTCTGTGATGTCCCTAGTGCCAAGGCCTCTTCTAAACCCACCTTGCCAAATCAGTAGTTGTCCTCAGATTTCTTGGCATAACCTGGTAAGCGCATCCAGGCAGCATCTCTTTGCTGGAATGTCACTTCTGTCCAGGAGCCCTCATAAACTTTGTTTATGAGACTGTTACCTGAAATGCCATTGCCAAGTGTTTATTCCAGATCTGTGGGCCTTAGTTTTACTCTGCTAGAGAAAAGTTTTGATGCACACAGGGATTTAATTTTAAAAATGTTCCCTTCATAAATATTCTCTTTTCCCAATTATGCATTTTTGGCTAAGTTCACAAGCCTATTTATGCTGTAGACTAGGGTTTTTTCCATTTTCTTTCCATTTTGTCTCTTAATGATCTTTAGGATTTGTGGTTTTACCTCTAGGTCTCTGATCCACTTTAGTTCGTTATTGTGTATGGTGTGAGATATAGATCCTGTTTCAGTTTTCTGCAGGCAGATGTCCTGTTTTTGCCAGCACTATTTGTTAAAGAGGCTGTAGTTTCCTTATTTAATGGGTGGGGGTTTTTTTGGTTGTTTGTGGGTTTGTTTGTTTTTTTTCCTGGAGGACAACCACCTGGCCAACTGCTTGGAATGGATCCATATTTGTTCCCATTCCAAAACAGGTGACCCGACAGAATGTGGAAATTATCAAACAATATCATTAATAGCACATACAAGCAAGATCTTGCTGAAAATTATCCAAAACTGACTGTGTTATACCCCAAATCCAGTACCCCCCAGGTCACCAAGGAGCCAACACTGATGCAAGAGCAAGAGGGCATTTATTTCGGATTTTAATCCGGGCTGCGCATCAGACCACACCAATACAGCGGGCAAGATTGCGGCCCCGAGTCTGGGGCATTGAACCTATTTAAAAGGAAAAGCCCACAAAAAGAGGGTGTTACAGGATTGGCTGATTCAAAGGAAAAGAGTGGAAAAACAGGATGAGGAAAAAGGAACTACAGGAGCGTTGGGGACTTTTCAGCGGTCTTGTGCTTGGCTCCTGTTCGGGTGGGGGTTTTATGCCCACCCCCACCCCCACCCCCGCTTTTCAGTCTGTGATTTTCCCTGGAACTAGCTAGTGGCCTATACACTTTAAAATGGCATACAGGTTACAAAATGGAGTCTTTTTGGTCTCTCAT
>NW_006399861.1:10535639-10537116 GCF_000299155.1 Elephantulus edwardii
GCTGTTGTACATAGGGTCGCTATGAGTCACAAGTGACTCAACGGCACATAACAACAACAACAACAAGTATTTGTGGGTTTCCCATTTGGGAATGGGGGTGCAGGCTCTCCAGCTTGGGGTGTTGAGATGGAGGGAAGGGGAATCCACTTTAACTCTTTATTGGCGGTTTTGAGTTTAAGCCACATGCCTTCTTGTTCAGTTAGAAAATATTTTCATGGCGTTCTCTGACATCTGGACTGCAGGATTTCTAGTAAACAGGGAATGTAGACATAAATTAGAAAACAAACATCAGGAAGCAAAGGAGTGTTACAGGCTACTGTTTGCTTTCTCTACTTTACATGATTTAACAAATCAGTAATACTTTAGTGACATTTTAATAGGCAGGAACAGCATTAGTTACTATACAAGTAACTATGTTGATGCACCATTTCAAATTTACTAGAGCTTTAGCTGTTGAACTTTTCTATTATGATTAATGGCTCAAGTTCTGCTTACATTGTTTAACAACTGTTTATAAACATAAAACAAACAAACAAAGAAAATTAAGGGAGAGTGGATATTTTTCGACTTGTGAGGTTGAGTCCAGTGGAAGTGGCTGGTTGAACTTTGCTTCCTAAGCTGGCAGTCTATCTCTGGAAGAAAGCTCAGGGTCTAGAACAAACCTCAGTGTTCAGGTTACCTATAGGAAAGGGAGCAAACCTAGCGAGAAAAAACTTGTGAGTTACAAAGAAAAACATTTTTAGAGATGTTATTTACTGGTATACTAGAGGAGATGGAGGCTTAGATAAAGTTTTTCACACACAATTTTATGGGCTTAATTTAAGCCTACTTCTGGTGCTACTTTAATTCAGAGCAAGGCCAAAGCAACCGCTGACTATACTAGAGACAGGTTTCCTGACAGGGCTTGGTTGTTGACTTTATTCCTATTGTCGCTCTGAGGGCTTTCAGTAACTTAAACTTGATCTTTATTTCTTCAGATTATTTCTTATGATCTTACCAAACATGGCCTACGAAAGACTTCTAGTTTTTTATTGACACATTCGAGCAGAGTTTTAAGAAGAACTAATTTTTAGGTCTCTCTCAGACCTTGCACAGTCACTGTTGCCTGGGGTCTTCACTGTGTGCTAGAGGAAGGCAATCCTGTCAATTGATACAGAAAAATTCTTTGACAAAATCCAACACCCATTCCTGATTAAAACACTCAGCAAAATAGGAATACAAAGAATCTCCTCAACATAGTGAAAAGAATATACACAAAACCTAGAGCTGGCATCATTCTCAATGACATACTAAAAATAATTCCATGTGATCAGGGACTCAAGAGCAGCGGTGTCTCTCTGGAGACTAAGGTGCGCCTGATACAGGCCATGGTTTTTGTAATCACTTGTTATGCATCAGAGAGTTGGACAATGACTAGGGAGGATAGAAGAATTGATGCCTTTGAGCTGTGGTGCTGTAGAAGAGTATTGAATGTACC
>NW_006399861.1:10537401-10545506 GCF_000299155.1 Elephantulus edwardii
GAGTCGCAAACAACGGCACATAACAACAACAATGTTGAACCATCCCTGCATTTCTTTTATGAATCCCACTTGGTCATGAGGAATTCTTTTACTTTATAGGCTATTGGATTCTATTGGCCAGGATTTGTAAAGGATTTTTACATATATGTTAATGAGTGATACTGATCTATAGTTTTATTTTTTGGTGATGTCTTTGCCTGGTTTTGGTATCAGGATTATGCTTGCATCGTAGAATGACTCTGAGAGTGTTCCTTCTATTTTTTAAAAAATGATTTAAATACCATTGGTGATAGTTCAGCTTTGAATGTTTGGTAGAATTCACCCAGGACTTTTTTTGGGAGGAGTCTTTATGACCTTCTTAATTTCTTCTTTTTAATGGGCCTGTTCAAGTGTTCCAGTTTTGTCTGTGTCAGTTTGGGTAAGTTGTAGATTTCTAGGAATTTATCCATTCTCTCTAGGTTTTCAAATTTAATGGAGTCTAGCTTTTCATAATATCCCATAATTAGAATTAATTTCAGCTGGTTTTGTTGTGATGTCACCTTCCTTCATTTCGTATTCGCATTATTTGGGTCATTTCGTTCATTAGGTTTTCCAATGAGTTTCCTGTTAACCCTTTTGAAGAACCAGATCCTGGTTTTATTGATGGTTTCAGTCATTTTTCTGTTTTTTCATTTGTTGATTTATGCTTTTATCCTTATCATTTCCTTTCTTCTAGAAGCTGTGGTCATGTATGCAATGATTTATTCATTGCAATTACCTTATTTAAAAGCACAACTGGTGACTTTACACAGAGACCTCACCTGATGGAGTGTAAGATTATAGGAGTAAGACTGACTACATCGGTGCAAAAAGAAGCTAACATCATCAGTTAAAACCAGGCCAGGGGCAGATTATAGAATAGACCATCAATTACTTCTGTTCAAGTTTAAACTGAAGCTGAATAAAATTACAGTTAAGTCCACAAGAATCAAAATATTATCTTGTGTTTATCCCACTTTATTTTAAAAAATCATCTTAAGAATGAATTTGAAGCAGTAAGCACCAGTGATCAAAGACCAGATGAGTTGTGGGATGACATGAAGGATATCATCCATGAAGAGGGCAAAAGGTCATTACAAAGACAGAAAAGAAAGGAAAAACGAAATGATGTCAGAAGAGACTCTCAAAATCACAGCAGAACATCACGAAGCAAAAAAGGGGGGAAATAAGGGGAGCTCTGGTGGCCTAGTGGCAAGGAGCTGCAACTACAATCCCAGAGGTACACGGTTCGAATCCACCACATGGTCTGCTGGGGAAGGAGGGACAATTTCCTCCTGTACCAGTCAGATCTGATTTGATGGTACACTCACACAAAAATAATAAAATAAAAAAATTAAAAAAAGGGGGGGGAATAGGCCAAAGTAAATAAGCTGAACAGAAAATTTCAAAGTGCAGCTTGAGAAGACAAAGCAAATTGTTATAATGAAATGTGCAGAGATCTAGAATTAGAGAATAAAAAAAGAACTCGCTCTGCATTTCTTAAGCTGAGAGAATTGAAAAACTAATTTAAGCCCTGAGTCACAACATTAAGGATACTATGCCAGGAAATCTGGAGGACAACTACCTGGCCAACTGACTGGAAGAGATCCATATATATTCCCATTCCCAAAAATGTGACCCAACAGAGTGAGGAAATCACTACTATCACACGCATACAAAATCTTGTTGAAGACTAACTAAAATGGCTGGAACATCAGCAGAAAACTCAGATTTATAAACTGAGTTTAGAAGAGGCCGTGGCACTAGGGACATCATAGTCAATGTCATATGGATCTTGGCCAAAAGTAGAGAGTACCAGAGAAATATCTGTTTCACTGACTATCCAAAGGCATTTGACTGTGTGGATCACAACAAATTGTGGCTAACATTGAGAAAAATTGAAATGCTAGGGCAGTACGACAAGAAAAGAAAATAAAAGGTATCCAGATGGGCAAAGAAATGGTTAAACTGTCGCTAAATACAGATAATATGGTAGTGTACACAGAAAACCCCAATGGCTCAACAAAAAGACTGAGAGTTAATAGGCCAATTTAGTAGAGTGGCAGGATATAAGATCAATATCCAAAACTCAATAGGATTCCTCTACAGTAACAAAGAAAACTCAGAGATGGAAATAAAGAAAGCAATACCATTTACAATAGCCAACCACAAATTGAGATACTTGGGAGTGAACCTAGAGATATAAGAGACCTATACAGAGAAAAGTACAGAGCATTGCTGCAAGACACAATAAAAGACCTAAAGAAATGGAACAATGTGCCCTGTTCATGGATAGGAAGACTCAATATGGTGAAAATGAAAATCCTACCAAAGGCAATTTACATGTTTCAATGCAATCCCAATCCAGATACCAAATTCATTTTTCAAGGAGATTGAAAGGGAAATGATCAAATTTATTTGGAGAGACAAAAGACCCCAAATAAGAAAATCAGTTCTGAGAAACAAAAATGAGGTTGGAGGCATAGCACTCCCTGACCTCAAAACTTACTACACAGCAGTGGTAACCAAAACAGCATGGTACTGGTACAAAGACAGGCACATAGACCAATGGAACAGAATTGAGAACCCAGAAATAGACCCAGCTATCTATGGTCATCTGTTATTTGACAAGGAAATCAAAACTATCAAATGGGAAAATGATAACCTCTTCAACAAATGGTGCTGGCAAAACTGGACTTTCACCTGCAGAAAGCTGAAACAGTATCCACATCTCACAGCATACACAAAAATCAACTCAAGGTGGATCAGAGACCTGGGAGTAAAGCCCAAAGCTATAACATTCATAAGAGACAAACTGGGATCAAGCTTAGAAGGGCTAGTCCAAGGTATAAAGAGACTGCCAAATATAATCAGAAATGCACAATCTAAAGAGGATAAAATTGATGCATGGACCTTCTAAAGATTAAATCTCTGTGCACATCAAAACCTTTTTCGGCACTGCACCGTCCCCCGCACACTCCTCTGCCTCCCAGCAGATCTCAGTCCGTGCACCCAGCCTCTCCTGCCATGGCTGCGCTTACTCGCAACCCGCAATTCCAGAAGCTGCAGCAGTGGCATCACGAGCACAGCTCCAAGCTCAGCCTGTGCCACCTCTTTGACTCGGACAAGGAGTGCTTCAACCTTGACACTCTGGTGACGGAGAAAGTGATGTGGATGCTGGTGGACCTGGCCAAGTCCAGGGGTGTGGGAACCGCCCAGGAACACATGTTCAATGGAGAGATCAACTTCACTGAGGACCGAGCTGTGCTGCACGTGGCCCTACAGAACCGGTTGAACACTCCCATCGTGGTGGACACCAAGGATGTAATGCCGGAGGTCAACAGGGTGCTGGACAAGATGAAGTCTTTCTGCCAGCGTGTCCAAAGGGATTACAGATGTGATCAACATAGGCATCAGAGGCTCCAACCTGGGACCCCTCATGGTGACTGAAGCCCTCAAGTCATACTCTGCAAGTGGTCCCCGAGTCTGGTTTGTCTCCAACATTGATGGGACCCGCAATGCTAAAACCCTGGCTTCACTGAGCCCTGAGTCTTCCTTGTTCATCATTGCCTCCAAGACTTTTACGACCCAGGAGACCATCACCAATGCAGAGACAGCAAAGGAGTTTGGTGCGTCCTCAAAAAACTGAACACAGAAATTCCATATGACCCAGCCATCCCACTATACTTGGAATATACCCTGAGAAAATGAGAGCTGAGGCACAAATGCAGGTTTGTACACCAATGTTCACAGTAGCAATATTCACTATCACAGAACATGGAAACAGCCCAAATGTCCAACCACAAATATATGGATTGAGAAACCATGGTATATTCACACAATGCAGCAGGCAGGAGCAATGATTTTGAAAAGTTATTACCTAACTTGGGAGGGACTGGAGAGCATTATGCTGAGTGAAATAACTCAGTCCCACAAGGATAAATATTGTATAAAACCATTATTTTAGAATGAGTATAAGGATCCAAGAGGGGTAGGAGAGGGTGGAAGCAGAGGGATGAGGATGTGCAGGGGGAGGGAGTATTAATCATGGGGTTGTATAATTTAATGGGTGTGTGGGGGTGAGGGAAGTGGAAAGAATTTGTTCTTAAAAACAATATATTAGAATTTTATACATAAACTAGTGGAAAATTAAACAAGACAGAGATTCTCACCATTGGGACAATAGGTAGCGCCATGATAGATGGAGAAGAGATTGAGGTTGTTAACAATTACAGTTTGCGAACTGCATTGGGAAAATCTGCTGTCAGTGACCTCTCCAGAGGGCCGAAAAGCAATGATCTCAGTCAAGAGACTAAAGTGCACCTGAACCAGGTCATAGTATTTGCAATTACTTGTTATGCTTCAGAAAGCTGGACAATGACTAAGGCTAGCAGAAGAATTGATGCCTTAAAATTTGATGCTGGAGAAGAGTCTTGAACATACCATGGACTGCCAAGAAAACAAATAGGTCTGTCTTAGAGAGGGTGAAATTAAATTTCTCCTTGGAGGCTAAGATTTTGAAGCTCCATTTCACATACTTTGGTCACTGGCCATGAACACAGGTCCTTGGGGAAGGATATCATGCCTGGAAAGGTGGACAGATAGCACAGGAGAGGAAGACCCCAGATAAGATGGGTTGATCAAGTAACTGGGGCAATGAGGGTTAGTGTGCCAGAATTAGTGAGACTGGCTCAGGAAAAGGCAGGGTTCAGAGCTGCTGTACATCAGGTCACTATGGGTTGCAGATGACTTGATGAGACATAACAACAACAGTATTGCCACTCCAGCTTTCTTATGGATGCCATTTCTTGGTATATTTTTCTTTTCCACTCTTTTTAGTCTTTTCTGTTTCTTAAATGGATTTTTGTAGGCATAATATTTATGAGCTTTGGGGGTTTTTATCCATTCTGCTACTCTTTTTCTCTTAATTGGTTTTTTTAAGCCATTCACATTAAGTATCATTATTGATGTTTTATTGCTGCAATTTCGGTGTATTTCTTTTTCTAGGTTTTCTTTGTTTGTTTTTGGTTTTTGTTTTTTTTTTGTTGTTGTTGTTAGTTTGGTTCATCCACTTTCTTTTACTTTCTCTGTGTGACTTTCCTTAGCATTTCTTGTTGAGTTGGCTTTGTTTTCACACATTCCTTCATTTCCTGCTTTTCTGCAAGTGACCTACTTTATCCGTCAGTCATATTTAACGGACTGTTTTACTGTGTACAGAATCCTTACCTAACAATTGTTTTCTTTCTGTCTTCTATATATACTATTCCCTTGTTTTCTTTCTTGTATGGTTTCTGATAAGAAGTCAACTTAATCTAATTGGTTCTCCCTGGTAGGTGACTCTTGGTCTTTCTCCCACTGCTTTAAGTATTTTATCCCTGTCTTTGATTTTAGAGAGTTTGATAATGCGATTTTTGGATTTTGGTGGGAAGGTGTAGTCTGTTTCACACTTACCGATTTTTTAGGATGTGTATTTCCTCATTTTTCATGATACCTGAAAATTTTTTTCTAGTATTTCCTCCACAATTTTCCCATGGTTTTTTATTCACCTTCTTGTTCTGGAATTCCAGTTGTGTATACTATTTCATTTTCTTTTATTCCACATGATTCTAATGTTTTCTTCATTCTCTTGTCTTCTGTTTTTTCACCTTGTAAAAGTTCCCTTTGAGATTCTTTTTTTAAAAATCATTTTAATGAACATTTACAGAGAATTTGGATTTCCATTCATTGCTGCGCTTCTCTCCCCGCCCAGCTCTCTTCCCCCCACCCCCCAGTTCGCTCCTCTCTTTCAAAAGTAAAAGAAAGACTCCCTCCCTGGTACACAATCCCCCCGCACCGCTCCCACCGCCCTAAGTACATTCCACTATGCAACCTTAATTGTGGACTCTTTGAGATTCTTTTAACTCACTAATTCTGTGTTCCATTGCTTCTACTGTGCTTTCTTTTGCCTCCATCATGCTGCAAATTTCTGCTATTGTTGCCAGTTTTTGTATTTTGGTTTGTATCCCATGCTTTTTTGTTGTTTCTAATATGGTGGTGGTTTTATCCTGTCTTCTGATAATTTTCTCTTTCTTATTGCTCTTTACTTACGGCTTCAGCTTTCTCTTTTCCAGCAAATGTAACTTTTTAGTACCAGTTCTTGGAACTCTGTATCAGCATTATTTCTTCTGCCTTCCTGTCTCTAAGGTATTTGTTGGGTCCTTGACCTGGTGTGCTCTTTTAGGGGAAGGCTCTTTTTTGTCTTTTCATACTGTTTCACTTTGCCTGCTGCTTCCCTGACATTTGGCAATTCCATCTCATAGAAAGGTCTAATAACAAAAGTTTATGGAATATTACTGGGCATCCAGAAAAAAAAGACTGATAACCCAATTACATTATTCAAGGTGGATGGTGTTGATGTTTACCCTCTGAGCAGACAAAGCCTCTGAGGGGAACTTAGAGCTTCTCAGTAAACTTCCCCAGTTCCCTTTCCTCCCAGTCTCAGAGTTGCTACTCAATACTGGACTCTGTGGATGCTTCTCTACTTAAATCTTGATGGTCCACACCTACCTGAGTCTTTTCCTGAAACTGAGTGGGAGGACCCTCTTTCACCTTAGCTGATAAAGTCTCTGAGTGGAGCTGAGAACTTCTCACGGATTGAGAGGGCCCAGGAAATGCTGTGTGAACCCTTACCTCCCTGAGTCTCAGTGGTCGAGTCATATCTGGGTCTTCCCTGCAAAATGAAGAATTTAAAACTTAGTTGTGCTCATATGCATCCTTCACATAGGCCACGAGTTAGTGATTAATAAAAAGGGGATGTTATGTGGTTTAAAATTAGGAAGAGTATGTGCCAGAACAACTGAAAAAGATCTGAAGCACTTGCTGCAAAAGGTCAAGGACTGTAGTCTTCAATATGGATTGAAGCTCAACATCAAGAACTACTGGGCCAACTGGTAGCACCATAATAGATGGAGAAGAGACTGAGGTTGTTAGCAATTACAGCTTGCTCAGATCCACAATCAACACTCGTAACACCAGCATCCAGGAAATCAAAAGACAAATTGCATTAGGAAAATCTGCTGTCATGGACCTCACGGGAGTGCTGAAGAGCAAAGATGTCAGTCTAGACAGAAAGGTGAGCCTAATCCAGGCTATGTTTTTCTCAGTTACTTGTTATGCTTCAGAAAGTTGGACAATGACTAAGGATGACAGAAGAAGAAGAGATGCCTTTGGGTTGTGATGCCAGAGGAGAGTCTTGAACATACCATGGACTGCCAAGAAAATAAATATGTCTTGGAGAGGGTGAAACCAAGTTTCTGCTTTGAGGCTAGGATTCTGAAGCTCCGTCTCACTTACTTTGGCATGTGACTAGGAGAGATTAGTTCTTTTAGAAGGACATCATGCTCGGAAGGGTGTACGGACAGTAAATGGGGCAATGGGGGTTGGTGTGGCGGAATTAGTGAGACTGGCTCAGGACAGGGCAGGGTTCAGAGCTGCTGTACATAGGGTATACATTGCAGGCAACTCAATGGCACATAAAAACAATAATACACTATAACAGATTTTAGAAGCAGGAGTGGCATCCAATTCCTAAACAATATGCCTCTAGAAACTCTAGGAACTTTGATAAATGTCGATAGTTGTAGAGAGGCTTCAGGCCTTTTGTTCATAGGGTTGCTATGAGTCGTGCTCGACTCTAAGGAAATCAACAACAACAACAACAATGTGCTAGAAGTGGGTCCTTTTACCATACTTATTCCCCTGTATACTGAGCAAACAGTCTGAGAAACTGGCCTATATGAAGACCAGCATCCATCACAACTGGAAAACCACAACTTTGCTTGCCGAAAATGATGAAGGCTTGAAATACTTACTGATGGAAAACAAAATCCCTCACAACTGGGTCAACAAACAGTATTCTGATAACCTGCGGAAAGACTGAAGTTGCCAAAGACTTCGTTTTACTTGGCTGCACAGCCAATGCCCATGGAAGCAGCAGTCAAGAATTCAAACAATGCGCAAACTATTACATTGGGCAAATCTGCTGCAAAGGACCTGGGGGACGGACATATTCTGCTTGGTTTTGGTTGCTGTTTTATTATTATTATTAT
>NW_006399861.1:10550545-10551754 GCF_000299155.1 Elephantulus edwardii
GAACACTTGATCGTGCTAATGAGAAACCTATACTTGGACCAAAAGGCAGTCATCAGAACAGAGCAAGGAGATATTGCATGGCTCAAAATTGGGAAAGGTGTACACCAGGGATGTGTCCTATATCCATACCTTTTCAACCTGTATGCTGAACAGATTTTCTGAGAGGCTGGGCTCTATGAGGGGAAGTGTGGCATCAGAATTGGTGGAAGATCTATCAACAATCTGCATTATGCAGATTTCACAACCCTGCCTGCTGAAACTGAGGAGGACCTGAAGCGCTTGCTACAGAGGGTCAAGGACTGCAGCCTCCAATATGGATGGAGGCTCAATGTTAAGAAGACAAAGATTCTCACCACTGGACCAAATGACAGCATCAGGATGGATGGTGAAGAGACTGAGATGTTAACAATTTTAGTTTGCTTGGTTCCATGGTCAACACTCTTGGCACCAGTAGCCAGGAAATTAAAAGAAGTATTGCGATGGCAAAGTCTGCAGTTAGGGACCTCTCCAAAGTACTGAAAAGCAGTGGTGTCTCTCTGGAGACTAAGGTGTGCCTGATACAGGCCATGGTCTTTACAATCACTTGTCATGCATCAGAGAATTGGACAATGACTAGGAAGGATAGAAGGAGAATTGATGCTTTTGAGTTGTGGAACTGGAGAAGAGTATTGAATGTATCATCAAGTGCAAGAAAACAGATTCAGCCTGGAGAAGGTTAAACCAGGCTGCTCCTTGGAGGGAAGGATTCTGGGGCTTTTTCTGACATACTCTGGACATGTAAGGAGGGACATATCCCTGGAGAGGGACATCATGCTTGAGAGGGTGGAGGGACAGTGCAAGAGGGGAAGACTCACTATGCGGTGGATTGATTCAGTGACTGCGGTAATCGGGCTGCGTGTGTCAGAGGCAGTGCGAATGGTACAGGACAGAGCAGGGTTTAGGGCTGTTGTACATAGGGTCGCTATGAGTCACAAGCGACTCAATGGCACATAACAACAACATATGAAACACAATGTGAATGAAAGTGTGAAACACTATACGAACTGTATATGCAAACCAATATAAAATAAAGATTTAAAAAAATGTATTTTCTACCCCTTGCTATTGTAAACAAAGCCACGATAAACATGGGTATACATATATCTACTTGGATGTCATTTATGGTCTCTTTAGGGTATATTCCCAGTAGTGGAATTGCTGGGTCAAATG
>NW_006399861.1:10551854-10563477 GCF_000299155.1 Elephantulus edwardii
AATAATTTTAATGAAAATTTACAGAGATTTTGGATTTCCATTCATTCATTGTTGCACTTTTCTCCCTACCCACCCCTCCCCTCCAGTTCGTTCTTCTCTTTGAAAAGAAAAAATCTTTCATTGTTATGCAATCCCTCCCCCCAAGCCCATTCCACTATGAAGCTTTCATTCTGTACTCATGTCATGACAATAATACCTAATCATATATACCTTTTAAACAGTTTTCTCTCTCATCTGTTTTCAATGCAGTATAAATAATTTATCCCATTTTTCTCAGTCTCTCCTCAACCCTGATGTCAGTCCCGTTTTACAACAGTGGCACTGTGCAGTATTTGTCCTTTTGTAACTGAGATATTTCACTCAGCAGTGTCCTCTAGAGTCATCCATTTTGAATAATATTTCATGAGTTCCTTGTTTTTCAATGCAGCAATTTTCCATTGTGTGAATATACCACAGCTTCTCTATCCATCTGTTTGTTCATGGGCACTTGGGTTGTTTCCAACTCTTTGCTATTGTGAACAAAGCCTCAATAATCATGAATGTGCATATATCTGCTTGGGTGGCAGTCATGGTTTCTTTGGGGTATATTCTAAGTAGTGAAATTGCTGGATCAAATGGTATTTCTATTTGCAAGTTTTTGAGAAAGCACCATACTGCCTTTCATAGTGGCTGCACCATTTTACATTCCCACCAACAGTGAATAAGGGTTCCAGTTTCTCCACACCTCACCAGCATTTGTTGTTCGCTGTTAAATTTTGCTATTCTTAATGGGGTGAGATGATATCTCATAGTTGTTTTGATTTGCATCTCTCTTAGAGCTAGGGAATTTGAACATTTCTTCATGTGTTTGTTGGCCATCTGACTGTCTTCTTTAAAGAGCAAAGGTGCTATTTTGAAAGCTAAAGTACCTCTGACCTACTCCATGGTATTTTTGGTTGCCTCAAATTCATCAAAGCATTGAACAATGAGTAAGGAAGACCAAAGATAATCAATACCTTTGAATTGTGATCTTGGGAAAGACTATTAAACATTCTGTAATCTTCAAAGGAATGAACAAATTGTCTTAGAAGAATTACAGCTAGAGTGCTCCTTGAATGTGAGGAAGATTAGACATCAACTCATATACTTTGAACATACTATCAGAAGGGGCCAGTGTCCAGAGAAAGACATAAGGCTTTGTAGAGAGTGAAAAAGAAGCCTTCCAATGAAATAGATTGACAAAGTAACTGCAACAATGAGCTGAAACAGAGCTACAATGGTGAGGATGGTGTAGGACCAAGCAGTGTTTTGGTCTCTTGAACACAGGACCTAAGAGCCAGAACCAACTTAGCAGCAGAATCTAACTTTAAGGCCCAGTGATGCTGAGCATCCTTTCATTTGCTTATTGGCCAGTTGAACATTCTCTTTGGAATAATATCTATTCAGATCCCTTGCCCATTTTAAATTAGGTGGTTGCACAGTAGCTCTGAACCCTGTCCTATCCTGAGTCAATCTCACTGTCTCTGAGAACCCCTACCCCCATTACATGAGTTACTCTGTCAATCCATCTCCTCCAGGGTCTTCCTCACTTGCACTGACCCTCCATCTTTCCAAGCATGATGTCATTCTCCAAGGACTTGTCCCTCCTGGCAACATGCCCAAAGTCTGTGAGCTGGAGCTTCAAAATCCTTTCCTCCAAGGAGCAACTTGGTTTCACTCTCTCCAGGGAAACCTGTTAATTCTCTTGAAAGTTCCTTGTCTTTTAATTATTAACTTGTAAGCCACATTTTTTTTATATGTTCTGGTTGCAAGTCAATTCTACGTAATATAATTTGTAATTATTGTTTTACTATCCTTGGGTTGCCTTTTCATTTTCTTGATAGTCCCCTTTAAGCACAAAACTGTTAATATTGATTATTTCCAATACTTTTGTGTTTATCTTGTGCATTGACTCTGAGAAATATTGTTTAATCCAACCTTATGATTAACTTCTGTATTTCCTCATAAGCATTTTATTGTTTTAATACATCTAGATCTCTGGTCCATGTTGAATTAATTTTCATATTTAATGCATGTGGAAATCCTGTTTCAACACCATTTGTTGAAAAGACTGCTCTATCATCCATTGTATTGGGTCTTGGCATCCTTGTTAAAAAAAAATCAGTTAAGCATAAATGTATCAGTTTATTTCTGAACTCTCAATTCTGTTTCGTTGATCTGTATGTTTACCCTATTTATACTTAGACCAGAAAGCAGTCATCAGAACAGAGCAAGGAAACACTGCATAGTTCAAAATCAGGAAAGGTATACACCAGGGATGCATCCTATCTCCATACCTTTTCAATCTATGTGCAGAACAGATTATCCAGGAGGCTGGGCTTTATAAGGAGGAATGTGGTATCAGGATCAGAGGAAAACTCATCCACAACCTGCATTATGCATATGACACAACCTTACTTGTTGAAACTGAGGAGAACATAAGGCGTTTGCTAAAGAAGGTAAAGGAATGCAGCCTTCAATATGGAATGAAGCTCAACATCAAGAAAACAAATATTCTCTCCACTGGGCCTCCTGGAAGCATCATAATAGACAGTGAAGAGATTGAGATTGTTAACAGATTCAACTACTTTGACTCTACAATCAATACTCGTATCGGCAGCCAGGAAATTAAAAGATGAATTGCATTGGGAAAATCTGCTGTCATGGATCTCTCCAGAGTACTGAGAATCAATGATGTCAGTCTGGAGACTACGGTGTGCTTCATCTAAGCCATGGTCTTCACAATTACTTCCTATGCATCAGAAAACTAGACAGTAACTAGGGATGTTAGGAGAATCAAATCCTTTGTGCTGTGGTGCTGGAGAAGAGTATTTAATATACCATGGACTGCTAGGAGAACAAACAGGTCTGTCCTGAAGAGGGTAAAACCAGGCTACTCCTTAGAGGTAAGGATTGTGACGCTTCATCTGACATACTTTGGGTATGTTGCAAGGCGGGACCAGTCCTTGGAGAGGGACATCATGCTAGGAAGAGTGGATGGACAGTGCAAGAGAGGAAAACACTGGATAAATTGTATTGACTCAGTGATTGGGAAAATAGGGGTGGGTGAGTAAGAGAAAATGAGGTCGACTCAGAATAGAGCAGGGTTCAGAGCAAGCGACTCGATGGCACATAACACCTATCACATGGTCTTAATAACTGTAGCACTGTAAATTTTTAAATTACTAAATGTCCTTCAAGTTTGTACTTTTTAAAAGATTTTTTGTTTATTCTGGATGCCTTGCATTATATAAGGGGAAGAATGTAAATGAGATTTTTTTAACAAGGTTTGTATTAAATTAATAGATTAACTTGGGGAGTATTTCCATCTTAAAGTTGTCAATTAGTTCATAAACACAAACGTCATTTCATTTTTCTTTTTTTCAAACAACTTAAACTCATTACTGCAGAGTTGGAACCAATTCATAGCTGACCCTCCAGTGGGTTTTTAGAAGCTGTAAATCACACAGGAAGAGGGTGCCCATCCCTATCCCTCAGAGCAGCTGGTGGATTCAAGCCACTCTCTAGGATGGCAATGCAACTCCCTACCCACTAGGCCACCAGAGTTCCCCTTTATTTAGATAATTTTCCATTTCAGTTTCTATCATTGTTGGAAATTATCATTGATATCCCATGCAAGCAAGATTCTGCTGAAAAAATTATCCAAAACGACTGGAACTGCACATCTGCAGAGAACTGCCAAAAATACAGCCTGGGTTTAGAAGGGGTTTTGGTACTAGGAATATTGTAGCTAATGTTAGATAGATCTTAGCTGAAAGCAGGGAATACCAGAGGGATGTCTATCTGTGTTTCACTGATTATGCAGAGGCGTTTGACTGTGTGAATCACAACAAACTGTGGCTGACTCAGAGAAGAATGGGAATCCCAGAACACTTGATTGTGCTAATGCGAAACCTATACTTGGACCACGAGGCAGTTGTCAGAACAGAGCAAGGAAACACTGCATGGTTCAAAATTGGGAAGGGTATGTGCCAGGGATGTGTCCTATCCATTACTTTTTCAACCTTTATGCAGAACAGATTATCCAGGAAGTTGGGTTCTATGAAGAGAAGTGTGGCATCAGGATTGGTGGAAAATCTATCAATAATCTGTGTTATGCAGATGACACAAACCCTGTTTGCTACAACTAAGGAGGACCTGAAGTGCTTGCTGCAGAGGGTCAAGGACTGCAGCCTTCGATATGGATTAAGGCTCAATATCAAGAAAACAAAGATTCTCACCACTGGGTCAATTGGCAGCATCAAGATGGATGGTGAAGAGACTGAGATTGTCAACAGCTTTAGCTTGCTTGGCTCCACAGTCAACACTCCTGGAACCAGCAGCCAGGAAATTAAAAGACGTATTCTGATGGGAAAATATGCTGTTAGGGACCTCTCCGGGGTACTGGAGAGCAATGGTGTCACTCTGACTAAGGTGCATCTGATACAGGCCATGGTCTTTGCAATCACTTGCTATGCGTCAGAGAGTTGGACAATGACTAGGGAGGATAGAAGAACTGATGCCTCTGAGCTGTGGTGCTGGAGAAGAGTATTGACTGTACCATAGACTGCTAAGGAATCGAATAGGTTCTTCCTTGAAAGGTTTAAACCAGGCTGCTCCTTGGAGGCAAGGATTCTGAGGCTTCGTCTGACATACTCTGGACATGTTACAAGGTGGGACCAGCCTTGGAGAGGGACATCATGCTTGGGAGGGTGGAGGGACAGCGCAAGAGGGGAAGACCCTCTAAAAGGTAGATTGATTCAGTGCCTGGGGTAATCAGGGTGGATGTGTCAGAGACAGTGAGATTGGCACAGGACAGAACAGGGTTTAGGGCTGTTGTACATAAGGTTGCTATGAGTTGGAAGCGACTCGATGGCACATAACAACAACATCAATGTTATTTTACAATATCCAGGTTTTTTTTTAAATTATTCATCCTGCTAAGATTAATAGCAGATTATTTATAAGAAGTTTCAGATCATTGTAGCCCCTAAAGCTTAACCCCCTGTATAAGTCCATAATTTCTAACACAAACAGTTCCCCAATTCCTCTATGGCCCTTGCGTTCTATGGTTCACTAGAATGTCCTCCAGAGACCCCAGTGTGTCAAGGGAATGACTCATGTGACTGTAGGTATGCAGGTCGGTTTTGTAGAAACTCATGAGCAATGGGCCTGACTGGATGCTTCGTCCACTGTATACAATTTCTCAGTCCCAACAACTTCTAATCCTCCAGCAGGCTTGAGTTAACATAGTAATGCTGCCAATGCTGTATTGGTATTTTCACACACCCCAGTGTGGAGAGTGCTCTCTTATAAGTGGTCCCACATATGTTGATGATTTATGAGATCATGTGTCTACAAATAAGGTAGCTGGTGACCATTTCCCGGTGGGGGCTAAGAAAGCTAAATAACAAGTTTCTGACAGTACACCAGGGTACAAGTGTTTTTGTTTTGGTGGTGTTTGGTTGGTTTTTGGTTTTTTAATAAAAGCTTATTTTAAAAGTCTTTTTTCCCGTTAATTTCTTTTTTGAATGAAGATTTACAAATCATGTTGGTTTTCATACATGTATTTATGAAAATTTTGCTTTATACATTAACTGCCATCAATGAATGTAATTAATGAATTAAAGTGCCTAGTCAACTCTCTCCACCCCCAACACCCAGCTCTGGTGGCCTAATTGGATAAAGATTGCACGGCTTACCCAAAGTTGGTGCCTCTCTGCTGGTTTGACTCCACCAGCTGCTCTGCAGAAGTAAGGTAGACTGTCTCCTCCCATGTGGTCTACAGCGTCTGAAAGCCCACTAGTGTCTTAGCTATGAGTTAGTTCTGACTTGACAGCAATGAGTATAGTAAAGAGAATAAACCCAGTAATGTCTTTCCCTTCACCCAATAACTAGGTATTTTTATTCCATTACATTTCTTTTATCCTTCCAAGATTGATTTTATCTGTGTGATAGCCTTTTTTTCGCTCTTTATTTTGTTGTTCTTGTTGTTGTCATGTGCCGTCAAGTCGCCTACGACTCATAGTGAGCCTGTGTACAAGAGCTCTGAAACCTGCTCTATCCTGAGCCAACCTCACCCTATCCGACACACCTACCCCCCCATTACTCTAGTCACTGAGTCAATCCATCTCATTGAGGGTTTTCCCTTCCTGTGCTGTCCCTCCACTCTCCCAAGCATAATGTCCCTCTCCAAGGACTGGTCCCTTCTTGCAACAAGCCCAAAGTATGTCAGATGGAGCTTCAGAATCCTTGCCTCCAAAAAGCAGCTTGGTTTCACTCTCTCCCTGGGGCAAATCTGTTCTCTTAACAGTTCACAGTATATTCAATACTCTTCTCCAGCAGCACAGCTCAAAAGCATCAATTCTCCTATAATCCCTGTTCATTGTCCAGCTTTTTGATGCATAGCATGCAATTGCAAAGACCAGGGCCTGGATCAGGTACATCTTAGTCTCCAGAGTGACATCAGTGATTCTCAGTACTCTGGAGATGTCCCTGACAGCAGACTTTCCCAATGCATGTAATCTTTTTTATTTCCGGGCTGCTGGTACCAAGAGTGTTGACTGTGGACCCAAGAAAACTAAAGGTGTTAACAATCTTAATCTTGTCACTGTCCATCATGATGCTGCTAATTGACCCAGTGGTGAGAATCTGTTTTCTTGACACTGAGCTTCAATCCATACTGAAGGCTGCAGTCCTTGACCCTCTGCAGCAAGTGCTTCAGGTCCTCATCAGTTTCAGCAAGCAAGTTTGTGTCATTCTGCATAATGCAGGTTATTGACATTAATGGTCTTAAAATTGGGGAATGAGCTCTAGTGGCTTAGTGGTAAGGAATGGTGTTGTTAATCCAAAGGTATACTGTTTGAATTCACTAGCTGCTCTGTGGGAGAAAGATGGGAATTCTCTCATGCAATTTACAGCCTTCAAAAAAAAAACCACTGGAAGGTCAGCTATGGGCCAGCTCCGACTCGATGGTACACAGTATCATAATTAGGGCTCTCTGGTAATATAATCCCTAGGGAGTTTTGCTGCCAACCGAAAGGTAGTTCCTTTCTGGTTGTTTGAATATGTCAGCTGTTTTGTGGGATAAAGATGTTTAATCTCCTCCCATAATTTATAGACTCAAAAAATCTGTTAGAACTCTGACTCAGTTTTGTCTTAATGGTAATGAGACTTTGATACCAGATGGTTGATGTCCATGTGATTTCTAGTCTTTGAAAATCCTCTGGAAGATCAGTGTGTGTTAGCTCTGACTCAGTTGCAGGTAACAATAGACAAATGTCAGTATAATTGGGTTTAATGTTGCATGCAGTATTTGATGAATTCTTGATTGCTTTTTATTATTTTCTTTGTCTAATCTACTTTTTACTTTTTCCTTTTAGTAAAGGTTACAAAGAGATGGTTTTTCATTCTTTCATGCATGCACATTTTTCCTCCCTCCTCCTCCACTTCCCTTGTAAATGCTAGTCCTGTTCCAGGCTGTTAATTGTCATACACCTAGTTTCTAACTGCTCATTCCTTTCAGATTGTTCTTCCTTTCACCCATTATTGTTTAGTGTTATTTTTTATTTTTTTAAAGCAATACATAATGCTCTACTGTATAAGTGTCCCATAGTTTTAGCTGTTCATGAGATGGATACTAGTTGTTCCCAGCTCTTTGCTATTGTAAATAATGTTTGCAGTATATGTGGGTTTGTGTATTTTAGTTTGTGTCAATGCTTTTTTACCTTTGGGATATATGCCTAGTAATAGTGGTAGTGGGGAATCAAATGGAACTTTTCTTTTTTTCCCCTTCAGAAGACATTTTTATTCTCAACTTTCTAAGGAAACACCAAGCTGCTTTCTGTGGTTGCACCATTTTACAGTGCTACCAGATAAGAGTTGCAGTCTTTCCAAACCCTCATAAGCCTTTGTTGTTTGCTGTTTTACTGACTGTGGGGACAGCATCTCATTGGTTTTTTATTTGCATCTCTCTGGCTTGAGTCTTTCAGAGATGATGAGAATGGCACAGGATAGAACAGGCCTCAGATCTGTTGTTCATAGGGTTGCTATGAATTCAGCACCTCACAACAATAGCTAATGATCTTGAGCATTTCTTCCTACATTTGCTGACCATCTGAATGGTTTCACTGGTGATGTATTTATTCATGCCCTTTGTCTAGGGTACAAGTCTTGTGCTTCTGGCCACACAGCTGATAAATCTGCCTTAGCGTTCATATCACATTGTATGGGGGCCTCAAGTCAACCCTAGGAGGAAGCACAGCACCTTTCCAAGACTCTCTTCGGCCTGTGCAGGGCCCATGTGTACACTTGCCTATTAGTACCAATTTAAACTTGTCAAAGTTTTCAAGGTTCCCTCTTTCTCCAGTTTCTCCATTTGTGATTTTTGGTCAGCCTCTTTACTAGTCACAGCTGCTGCTGCTGCTTTTCAGTGACTGTCTTCTGGATAAGGCTGTACACCCAGAGTGACCCCAGAGTGAGTTGGCTAAACAAGGACCAGCCCTGAGAATGGAGGTTTCCATGAGCCGTCAGAAAGCAAGAGGGGGGCAGACTTGCTGGTATGGAGCTTTTAGGTGCTTTAAGTCCATTTTCATGGTGTTTTCAGATGCTTGCTATGCATCAGAAAGTTAGACACTGACTAAGGATAGCAAAAAATTGGCACCTTTGAGTTGTGGTGTTGCAGAAGAGTGCTAAATATTCCACAGACTACCAAAAGAATAAGCAAATCTGTCTGGGAGAAAGTGAGACCAGAGTGCTCCTTGGTGGCAAGGATAATAAAGTTTCATTTCACATGTTATTAAGAGGAGCTTACCATGCTTGGAAAGGTGGAGGTCAGAAGACCCTCAGTGAGACTGATACAGTGACTGTAGCAATGTTGGAGATGGTGAGGAGGGGAAAGGTTTTAGATCCATTCTTCAGAGCGTTGCTTTGAGTTGAAGTAGCACTTAACAGCAGCCCTTTTTCAATAAGCTTAGAAAGGGAGAAAGTCAGTTGAAAGAAAGGAAGACCCTCAGAAAGATGGATCAGCATGGTAATGTAAAAGGATCAAGTATACATGAGATGATATGATGGCACAGACTAGGACAAGGCTCAGATCCATTCTTCAGGAGTTGCTGAGTTTTAGTTGACTCAGCAGCACCTAACAATGACGACAAATCTTCCAGGCTGCTTGCTGTGGCTACTACCATCGTTGTGTGGGTGTGGGAACTCTGTTGACTGTAGTCTCAGGCACTGTGGGTTGGCTAGATGGGTACCAGTAAATCCCCAACTCATTAATACTCCTGACTCTCATTTTTAATTAAAATCAACTTTAAAAACTCAGTCTTACTTCACTAGATGGAATATTAGTTCCACTTATTACAAGTATAAGGTAAGTGTGTACAAAGCAGAACAATGCAGCTCAACCCCAGCTGCATTCTGTTTTCTGCTCAAGGTGCTATGCTGGCTGGCTTCTGTGGGAAAGGACATTAACAAGTATCTTCAAGTTTAGGTCAAGGTGAGACCAGAAGTCTCTCCGTGATGTGATTAGAAAGTTTTCCCCAGTAAAGAAACGGGCCTCCCTCTGTGCCACAGACCATCAGCGGTAGACCCAGGACATGGCAGGCCCCTAAGCAGGAGGGTGACACTAAACTTATTGCAGGGAAGAGGCTAGCAAGGGTTCAAGGTCACCTAAAATGGAGGTGGGGTGGGGGAGGAGGCATAGTGGGTGCTGTGGCTGCAGGGAGAAGGGTGTGCACATAGGAGAGGGCTCCATCAGCAGGCAAGGAGCAGATAAGTGTAGGAACAGAGGATGTGTTCGTCAGACATTGGGTGAGATCTGACCTGAAGACAGTAAGTCTGGAGCTATCTCCACAGAAGGAGTGGATAAGTCCCTAGGGCAAAGTGGACTGCTCAAAATGGAGAAACACCAGGTGGTTCTAGCGATGGAGCAGAAATGCTGAGGGAAGAGTTGCTCCTGGGCTGTGTGTCCTGGGCTGTATGTAGAAGCGGAGAGCTCTGTCTGGTTTTTTCAGCAGCTTAGCAAGGGCAGGGTAACGTAAGAAGGGTAAGATTTTCATGGTAACTAAGAAGAGGCTCTGGAGCCTGAGGTCTGCCCACTAAGGTACTGAAGAACTGGGTTTTGCAGCCAGATTCCTAAACTTCAGGTATGTTCTAACAATGGAGCTCCATTGAGCTCTGCCAGAGACACAGGGCACTGTCACCTAGCAATGGGGCAGTCAGTGAGGACTTGTCCCTACAAGTCACTCAGGGCTGCCCACCACAGCACCCTGGCCTCTGGGAGGCCCAGCACCATGGGGCCAGGCAGGGAGGCCTTTAGAGAGCATGGCTATATGGGATGCTGTGAGGTGGCAACTCTGTGCACAAAGCAGCATGTGTGCTCCTGCTCAGAAAGGGATGTGAGGAAACTGCTGAGGCAGCTAGCTTTCCAGAGCCCTTGGTGGCCTCTGCACTTTCATCACAAACACATGTTTTGCTTTCATTTTTGTTTGTTGACTGGATTTTTACAATTACTAACATTTAGCCAATTCATTACTTTTTATTGTGATTTGAAGGAAAATTCATAAAGCAAATTTGGGTTTTATTCAAATAATACATATCTGATAGCTACAATGTATTTAGCTTTTGAAAATTATGGTGAAGAAATTATTGTGTGTGGTGAGATCATATGTTAAGTGTACATGTGTGTAGAGAAGTGGGTGATCTTAAAAGGAAATGGTTACATATCTGACTCAGGGTATTACTTTTCTTTGGAGAGAACAAGTGAAGTGAAGGCTTGAAGGGGATACTAGAGGATCTTCAATTATAGTTACAATGTTCTATGTCTTTAAAAATGTCAAACGTGCTGGTGGTATAATTCATAGAGTTGGGCTGCTAACAAAAAGGTAGCTTCTCTCTGGTAATTTGCATCCTCTAGCAGCTCCTCAAGAAAAAGGGGCGAGGATTGGCAGGAAGGAAATCATGGGTTCAGACAATTTTGTGGGTGGAGGGAAAGGGGTAAACAAAATGGGAAAGATTTGGGGGGACCTGAAAAGATGGGGTAATAGTGAGCAGAGTCCAATGATGATTAATTTTATAAAACATAATGCATGACTATACTGAATCACTGTATCAAAAGGAATTGGCAGACACAGAAGAATTTAATGAAATAACATATAAGCAAGAGCTTGTGGTGATGAAGGAAGAAGCACAAGCTGCTCTGAAGGAAATAGCAAAACAAGGTCCCAGGAATAGATGGTATACCAATTGACATATTTCTACTAACTGATGCTGCCCTGGATGTGCTCACCAAGTTGTGCCAAGAAATGTGGAAAACAACCACTTGGCCAAGTGACTGGATTTGTTCCCATTCCAAAGAAGGGTAACCCAACAGAATGTGGAAACTATAGAACAAAATCATTGATTTCACATGCAAGCAAGATTCTACTGAAGATTATCCAAAACTGACTGGAATAGCACATCAGCAGAGAACTGCCAGAAGTCCAGGCTGGGTTTAGAAGGGGTTGTGGCACTAGGGATATTGTAGCTGATGTTAGATGGATCTTAGCTGAAAGCAGGGAATACCAGAGGAATGTCTATCTGTATGTCATAGATTATGCAAAGGCGT
>NW_006399861.1:10565762-10582546 GCF_000299155.1 Elephantulus edwardii
AGAGGGGTGCAACAATGAATGAATGGAATCCCAAAATCTCTGTAGATGTTCATTGAAATGAAAAATAAACAACCTAAATTAAACACACACACACACACACACAAAATGTATTTTCAATGAATAAATCATTGAAAACAAAAAACATTTAAAAAAAAAAAACCCAAAACAAAACCAACCCCAAAATGATGGGCCATTCTTTCTGGTGTGATTTAGTCTCTGAAAACGCCCTGGATGGTTAGAAATCAATCAGTTCCGACTTGACAGCAGTGAGTTAAGGCATATATCAAAATGTTACAATGTGAATTACCTTCAGGTGGACTTTGTTGTATGTTGTTTACATAAGATTAAAATATTTTGCATTAAAAATGAATTCTAATTGGATAGTTCTGGTGGCTTGGTGAGGAGCTGGGCTGCCAACCCAGAAGTAAGCGGTTTGAATTCATCAGCTGCTCCATGGAAGGAGGATGGATAGTCTCTTCCTGCTTCAATAGCACATAACAATTCTAACTAAAAATTTAAAAAGGTTGCGTACATCTGTGCAGATCTCAGGGGATCCTGGGGTCAGGCAGGAGAAGTTCGTATCTGGAGGCATCTGCAGGGGCCAGACCAACTAATGGAGTTAACTGAGAACAGGGAATTATTTGCCCTCCAAGGGGGAAGATGGTGCCCAGCACTGAGACCGGCCTGGGCCTCTGAGGCTTGCGCTTACTTCCCCCCACTTCAATCCCACAGCACTTCCCTAAGCCTGTTTGTCCTGGGCGCGCGCGCACACACACACACACAGGAGGGGAGGGGAGAAAAAGAAAGGCAGGGACAGACAGAGACAGATGCTCTCACTGGAAGCCACCTGCTACTGTGCATGAGCCCCTTCCTGAGGACAACACCTTGTCCTTCTGCTGTGGCCCCAGTACCCAGCGTGGGCTTGGCACATAGCAAACCCTAGCACCAGATGCCCTTGTGGAGTAGCAGCATAATGTAGTGAGAAGGAAGGAGCTGCCATGCCGTGTGAGGGCCAGGGACCCCAGAGGCTGGGCTCAGGAGGCATTCTTCCAGGTATTTGGTGATGTGCAGTGTTTCTATCATTGAAAAATCTTGAGGTTTTTCTGTGTGTGGGTTTTTCCCCCCTAAAAAGAAAGCAGTTGCACTGGGGGATCAGCAGACAACTGACAACTCAAGTTTGGGGTGAACATGGTGCAGATCGTCCAGGCTCTAGAGAAACTAGGCCACTGGGCCAAGCCCCTTTCTGTGTTGGAGAGATGGGTGTCATAGGGTGCTGGGTAGCCCAGGCCTGGCCTACTCACTGGTGGTGTCTCCCTCCCTCAGCTCGCAAGCAAGAAATCATTAAGATTACGGAGCAGCTCATCGAAGCGATCAACAATGGTGACTTTGAGGCTTATGCGTGAGTGCTAGGGGCAGTAAAGGGTGGGCAGTAAGTTGTCCTCTATTCTGCTACACTATTCAGGGTAGAAGGCAGCCTGGAAGCAAAAGAATACTTTCCTCACTCTTGTTTGCCTTACAGGAAAATCTGTGATCCAGGCCTCACCTCCTTTGAGCCTGAAGCTCTGGGCAACCTAGTAGAAGGGATGGACTTCCACAGATTCTACTTTGAGAACTGTGAGTGGATAGACGTTTGGAGTGGAGGTTGTCGGGCTCAAATTCCAAGTGAATCCTGTCCTTTGGGTGAGGGCGGTCATTACCCCCCACTGCCCTGGGACTCTGGAGGGCCGCTAGCATAAAGAGGGAACAAGTACAAGGAACTGCTCTGTCCTCCTTGTAGTGCTCGCCAAGAACAGCAAGCCGATCCACACCACCATCCTGAACCCGCACGTGCACGTCATAGGTGAGGACGCGGCCTGCATCGCCTACATCCGTCTTACGCAGTACATTGATGGCCAGGGCCGGCCCCGCACCAGCCAGTCAGAGGAGACCCGCGTGTGGCATCGCCGCGAGGGCAAGTGGCAGAACGTGCACTTCCACTGCTCAGGCGCGCCCGTGGCCCCTCTGCAGTGAGGTGAGGTGAGGCGCAGCATTCTAGGACAGGTGGATGATGGGGACTGGCAGGGTTCTCTCAGGGGCCCAAGGGCTTCCACTGGGAAGAGAAGAAAGCCTTCTTGTCCTAAGACAATAAGGCTGCACTCATAAGGGAAGGCTAATGTGTGTCCCCAATCCTGCCACCTTCTACCCAGAGCAGAGAAGGAATTGTGGCAGGATCTTCAGGTTTGGAAAGCTCAAAGTGAGAGGGCTCACCTGAGCTTCCAGGTTGACTTGACAGCTAGGGAAGGGTCTTGCCACACATGCCATAATGTTGGGCCCCACAACCCAAAGGTGAAGGAAGGGTGCAGATGTACTATTTCCTGGACAAGCAGCAGACACAAGAGAGGACAGGGATAGTTCTATGAACAGTAGTAAGCAGTGCTCACCAAAAGATCTTGAGGCCACTCAGAGTTGGTAAGAAGCAGTCATAGCAGCCCCACAAGGTCACTCACTGTAAGCAGTGGTCACCACAGCACTGAGGTCAGTCAGTTTAGTAAGCAGTGGTCACTGCAGCACCATAAGGTCATTCACAGTTAGTAAGCAGCGGTCACACCACCATGAGGTCAGTCACAGTAAGCAGCAATCACTGCAGCACCATGAGGTCAATCATGGTTAGCAAGCAGTGGTCACTGCAGCACTGTGAGGTCAGTCACAGTAAGCAGCGGTCACCACAGCCCCATGAGGTCTGTTGTTACAGAGGAGAGCGTGCACAACCAATCACCTGAGCCAAGTCTCTGTCCCAGTGTTGAGCCTCCCTATGGATGCCCAGAGACCTGTTTTAAGGGTCCCTGCAGCACTAACTGCCCTGCCCGCCTTCATTTCAGAGCTGTCCACTTGTGTTCTTATCCTGGTGGAGTTGGTGTTTGGAGCCAAGCCGCCCTCGGGGGCGCACGGCCTGCCTGTCGCATGTTCGTGTCTGCCTCGTTCCTTTCCCTGGTGCCTGTGTCTGCAGAAAAATCAAGATCAGATGTGATTTTTTTTTTAAATATAAACTAAATGACAACCAAGGGAAAAGAAAAAAATGACATCAGATAAAGTAGGGAGGGGGGAGGGAAAAAAAACCAAGAAAAAAAAAATCTGTAAAATTCACTGGTGTTTGTGGGGCTCTGAAACTACCCAGTCGCTCCTCCCATAGCTCCACACATCTGCCCTGTGCCTCGGCCTCCAGTGACAGGTGGGGCAGTGATAGTATCCACAGGGCACCCTCTGCTGTCCCCCATGTTGAACAGTGTTAGTTTGATAGGTGACCCACACATCCCCTTATCCCTCAGTGAACGCAGGCATCTGCATTCTCTGCCAGTGCATGGGCCTCTGCAGTAATGTGCTTGCAGTAGCTGCTGTGAGCTATAAGGAAGGAGTGTCCCTCTGGGCCTCCCTTTCTCTGCTACTTACGCCTGAGAGCTGCTGTTCTCTTTCCTTCTGCCCATTGGCCTTTTTAGCCCTGTGAAGGGATAAGTGTGGGGCTTCTCTGTGCCCAAATTCTTATCCTCAGCTATGAATGACACATGCCAGCAGTCAGCCCAGGACCTCTGCCGCTGCACTGGCTTCCTGGCTGGGCCCATGCCACTACCCTCAGAGGATGAGAGAGAGCAGAGAAAGCTAGAAGTGACTAGGGGCTTGGCTCTACCAGGCTTCAAGGGCCCAAGAATCCTAGGGGCTTCCAGCTGTGGTCCTCCTGTGTCCAGTGAGATGCAGAGTGGAGTGTACGTCCATATTTCTGAGTCTGGCTAAGGCAGGCCCTCCCTCCTCTGGCCAGGCCCTCTTGGTCAGCTACATCCTTGTGTGAAAGCAGCCTCGCAGAAGGTATGTGGATCTCACATCCCGGCTGTACATCACCTCCCACAGCTGGACCACTGGCTCCAGGTTTGTGTTGGTAGATGTAATAAACAGCAAAGGGGGCAGAAAGCAGAGTTATTTGGCTGTGGAGTCACCTGGTCTGAACAGCGTCTTCCGAAGTAGGAATGTCGAAAGCACCAGGGTCTGGAAACAGTGGGAGTAGGGCCTACAGTTGCTCAAAAGCCAAGGTCAGAGGCCCTGGAGCACAGCACAACTTCTCAGTGTATGAATCAGCAGTTAAGAATCTAAGAGCTGGCCAGAAGTGGAACAGGGGTGCTGTTCCCCAACCCAACCCAACATCACAGCCCCTGCTTTAGTGAGTCCACAGCATCTTCTAGCCAGGCCTAAAGGCAGCCAAGATCCTGCAGTGAGAAGGCAGGAAGTGGGCAGGAAGGGAGCACGGCCAGAGTGGCCCCCGTGGAGACCCAATGAAGGCCCAGCATGGACACTTGGGAGCAGGGCCCAGGAACTGGGACTGGGGAGATCTACCAGTGGCCAGTGTGGTGGGTGGGAAAGTAGCATACACCACAAGGCTGTACCTCTGAAGCCCAAAAAGCACAGCTGTGGACACTGGATACTGCCTGGTGGGCTGGTACTGTGTGGGGTAGGCAGTAAGACCCTTTTGCAGAGAAGAACTCAAGGAGCCAGCTGAGGTGCCAGTAAGGCAAAGACCCAGGGGAGGACCCTACCAACACCAGACACCTTCAATTCAGGTTGCTATCTTCCCCGTAAAACTCAAGCCAAGGAAGGGGCATGGAGTGGGAAGCAGGCCCAAAATCTCACCCTCAGAGTGCACAGCCCCTGCCCCTCTGTGGACCCAATAACCATCCCCAGGCTCTTAAGCCTGGGGTCCTGGACCCAGGCAGCAGCCAGGTCTGCCACTGCTTCACTCTTTCTACAGAGTTCTTGACTAAGATCATTGGTTTTTTGGTTTGTTTTTTTCTGGGGGGCAGTTCTTTTGCATGATCTGTACATTGCTACTAGGTGTCTGCGTGGCCCACTGGGCTGTGAGGGCATTCAGGGGCGCACCAGCCGCCTCTATGCCGGCAGACCTTCCTTTCTCTTTTTGCTGAGTTTTACTGTCTTTTCTTTCTGAGCCTTGTAAGTGTACAAAATTTATTTATTTTGTTGTCTTGGGAACTGCAAATAAAAACAGGACAAACTTCTTCATGCACAGCTGGGTGGTTTGTGATGTGACCTGCCAACACCACCCCACCTCAGATCCAGAAGTGTGGGCTATTACTATGAGTCTACCTAGGGAGGGGGAGGAAGGGAAGGCGAGGCCAGTGTGCCCAGCATGGCCCAGACCTGCGTGGGTGCTCTGTGCAGGCCTGGCCAGTCCCTCCACATAATCTGAGCTGACCCGCTGCCCTACACTCAGAACTAAACTCCAGGGGAAGGGGTTCCTATCGTTAACTGTGCTAAGTCCTTCAGTTTAGTCCATCTGACATCTGTCCACAACCCACTCAGGCTAGATCCACAGTAGAAAAAGCCCGCAAAGTCTTACCCTCAACCCAACATGGAAGGTAGAGACAAAATGACAGACACATCGAGGGCAGTCCTAGAAGCCAATGAATAAATGATGGAAGCTGATCCACTGGCCAGACTCTGTCCACAGCCACCTGCCCCTGGGCTGTATCATCCAGCTATTCCCTGTACAATTAGATTAGGAAGCACCTACTTAGCCCTTCTACTCATCCACATGGCATTGAGACCTGGGCCAGAATAGGCCTTGCCAACTGCCTGTGTACTACCTTCTACTTCACTACTTCAGACAGAAACATGGGGTTCCAGACCCTTCCTCTTCACCCACAGCTGTTTCATATGGCTCTGCTTAGAGTTGGAACAAGGGCAGAAGCAGCTCCAAGGACCCTAGAAGCAGCACAATCCCAGTCTATTCTACTGTTCCAGATACCTGGTCACAGGCATTCTCACAACTGTGGAGTCTAAGTACCCCAGCAGCCCAAATGCAGGGCCCAAAAAGCAGAGAATCTAAGTCCATGCCTCCTAGACAGAGTGCTGTATTGAGGCCTCCATGCATCCATCAACTACAACCAGAACCCCAGCTTCTTCAGCCAAGACTCATTGGAAGGTGAGTCATAAAGTGATCACAGGGGTGGAGGTTTGAAGCTCTGAAGTAAGTCCTTGTGCACACACAAACTGTGAGGTTATTTTTAGACTGACCAGGTGAGAGCCACGCTGCCACATCCTTGGGCAGCCTCACACTGGGAAGGTGCTCCATCAGTCACTTAACGAGCTTTCCTTTAGGAACAACTCCCTATAGGCACCCTACCACCTCGGAGCAGAAACAGGACTGTCTCCAGGTAGCCCAACTTTTTCAGTGCTGTTGTGCTGGAACTAATTCATAGCTGAACCACCAGTAGTTTTTCTGAGTCTACAAATCACATAGGAGACTGCACCTCTTTCCCGCTCCCTGACACCCCAGGAGCTGCTGGTGATTTGAATCACCCACCTTTCGATTAGCAGTGCAGTGCCCTATGGATGAGACCACTAAAGCTCCCTATGCAGCCCAGGTAGCCAGAAAATCTAAGCTAGAACAGGGCCTGCCATAGTCAGACAAGTCAAATTCACTCACAAGGGTCTCTTAGCTGGTTTTCCTTCATTCACAGACCAGCCAGTGCAGGAGAAGTTCTGGACCACAGGCAGTAATGCTGTGGCTGGCCCAGGGATGCAGCTGGGCCTCCTGCCTGTGGCATCCACCAGGGAATAGGATGCTGAAACAACTTTCTACCTAAGGGTTCCCTTACTTGGTTAAGAGGAGAAAGGAACTAAGGGTCCAGAAAGAAAACAAGTAAAACTGCCTGGGAGGCTACCTCTTGTCTCCCCCCAGCTGCTTCGAGGCAATCTAAAGCCCAGCCAATAAAGCCACAAAACCAGACAAGATTTTAGAAAATGGAGCTTTATCCAGACAGGAACTTCTCAACCAGAATAGAGATGAGTTAGGCAGCAGTTAAACACTCTGTCACAAATCAGCACACAGAAGCTGGATGTAGGGAAGAACAGCCTTTGATGCCAGTTATGCCACCCTCAGGGAATGACCCCACCATACATGGCCCAGGCACTCTATACCTGACCTCAAGGCTGGGCAGCAGATGTAGGGATCATCTCACTCTTCTACTCCATATTCACACTTATCCCCAGAGTGTGAGAGAGGATCCTTTCCACTTATCCCCAGAGTGTGAGAGAGGATCCTTTCTCCTCCTGGATGCAGGCTAGGGTAAGAATTAAAAAGGGACAAAAAGCCACCAGCAGCCAAAGAATGGTCAGTGTCTCTTCTAGTAGGGAGTGCAGTTGCAAAAGCCATCTCCCAGGTATGAGAAAGGGGTGGTGCCTCAGCTCTTGACTGGGGGCCTCATGGCTACAGGAAAATTGTAGGCAGGCAAAATGCCTGGGACAACACCTCACCCTCGGGATTCTGGGCAGAATCCAGGCTGGTTTCCATCCCAACCCACCCTATGAAAGTAAACTGCCTGGCAATTTTAGGGTGGGAGCTTCCAGGTGGTCAGGAGCCAGAATGGCAAAGAAACAAAAGCTCCAGGGAAAGGATCGATCCCAAGGATGAGGCCGTGCTGGTTTAAAATTTGGTAAGATGGCACCATCTTAGCAGAGCCTTCATGCAAACAGGATTCTAAAGCACAGTGTCCCCCAAAAGCACAGCCAAGCATAAAAAGGGCAGTGTAGAAGATGGCCTTGTGGCCTGGGTAGGACCAAAGCACCTAATGAAGCCTGGGCCTCTCACAGGCTCTTCTCCAGCACTGGGCAGTGGCAGCCCTTCTACTGGACAAAAGGGACTTCTGAGCCCCAGGAAGATAGGCAACCTGCCCTCCACCCTTCACAGCTGCCTCTGGCAAGAAGGGGGACCAGAGCAAGCCCTCAGCAGGTTCCTCTGGCCACATAGCTCTTCTCTCAAGCCAAGGAACAGGATAAAGAAACAAAGAGTGATGTCACTTGTTTACAGAGCAGGGGCCTCGGTAGTTGTAAGACAGGAAGCCAGAGGAATAAATCAAAGGCCACTTAGAGAATCACTGAGGACACCCTGCTCTGTTTCAGATATTCAAGGTATAATCAAATTACAACTCCAATTAGATGCCACTCAGGAAGCACTAAGAACACTGATTAGGAGTCCCCCAAAGATGACTTCCAGTGGACTACCCCGAACATGGAAGAAAAAAAAAATCCCATTTTCCTGGGCTTATTTCCCAACTTGCTGGCTGAGATGGGCTCTGAGTATTTATATCACAGCATCTCAGCTCTTCCAAACACCTTAACCAAGTCAAAGTCATCTCTGTGGTACTGAATGAAAACATCTGAGATATGCCTTGCCTTCAACAGAAAATGAATCTTCACCAAAAATAGGAACACAACAGTTGTCTGAATAACCTGCAGAGCTTCCTCAGGCAACTAGCCCGTCAACAACAGCCATGGCACTGGTCCATGATCCCAGTCTTGCCGCTGTCACCTGAAGAGGCTGTGCCAAAACAGCAGGGTCTTCAAGCATGGCCAAGCCCAGGCCTATAGCTCACTGCAATCAGGGAACCCCTCCTGCTTACTAGAGTAACTGTCTTCTAATGTTAATTAATACAAAAATGGATCAAGAAAGAGTGGCTTCTGACCTGCTTGTGGTATTCTGCTGAATTCAGGAGCCCATAAACCTGTCCAGGGGAGCAAGCACATGTGTGAAAACAGAGTCCTTCAGCAGTATCTACAGGAGTCACTCAAAGTTTATGCTTTCATTTGGCCCAAAAAATATGCTTTGGGGGCTTCAAATTATCTTTCCAGAAATTACAACTCAACATCTGAATTAGAACACTACCCCGTCCCCACCACCCACCTCAATTTCTCTTGGGAAATTCACAAAATAAAAAATGGAAAGGTGTTCCCAACTCAAGGTCCTGTTCTGGGACGACGTCTTCTTTTCCAGGTGCTTTTACAGTTTCAGTGAATGATGGTGACATTTCCAGCTGAGGGTCTAGGCTGGCCGGCGTCACATGACTGCACAGCATGAATTCTGTTTCCGGGCCTTGTGAAAACCAAAGAATTTTGAAAAGGAGGATTCAGGAGGGCAGTGGCCCAGCACACCCCCAACCCTTCTCTTCACCCTCTACCCAAACTCAAAAAGACAAGAGTATGCTCAGCATGGCAGTATAGGCCTCAGACAGGCACCTGTAGAATCTCTGAACCGGGCTCTAACCCACCACTGATTTCCCTCTAACACTTTAGAGCTCCCTGCACCAGAACAATGGAAGCTTTTCAGGAACCACCCTGGATCTCTTCTTTTTCTTTATATCCATTAATGCAAACTACAAGGGAGCAAAATTTCTGCTGTTAAGTCAGGTACAAGCTAAGAAACAAAAGTGCAAATTCCATTAGTTAAGTCCCCTAAGTCTGCCTCCACTCTTCTCCACCTCTGTCTTGCTCACATAAGCACAGAAATGCTCCCTACTCGGGGTCCACAAGTAACCACCACAAAGACTTGCTCGTGTGTTCCCTGGTCACAAATAAGTGAACCCTTAACCTTCCTGGACATCTCCCACCAACACATGTGAAGGCGGATATACAAAGTACATCAATCCAACTACTGTTAAAGCAGCAAGTCAACAGTCACTTTCACACATGAAGACATTTATACTGACCTGAGAGAGAAACAGAAATACAATACTACTGTCAGAGAAACATTAACTAAGGGCACAAGCACCTGTGTGTTGTGTTGTGTTGTGTAGACAAATTGCAGAATGGGGAAAATTTGCCTTCAGGGACCTCTTCAAAGTACTGAAGAGCAACGATGTCAGTCTGGAGACTAAGAGACACCTGATCCAGGCCATAGTCTTTGCAATTACTTGCTATACATCAGAAATCTGGATAATGACTAGGGATGGTTAGGAGAATTGATGTTTTTGAGCTGTGGTGCTGGAGAAGAGTACTGAATAGACCATGGACTGATAGGAGAATAAACACATTCATCCTGGAGAGGGTGAGACCAGTCTGTTCCAAGGATTCTGAAGCTTCATCTGACATCTTTGGATATGTTACAAGGAGGGACCAGTCCTTGGAGAGGGATGTCACGCTTGGGAAGATGGAGAGATGGTGCAAGAGAAGAACACCTTCGACAAGATGGATTGATTCAGTGACTGGGGTAGTGGGGGGTAGGTGTGTTGAAGACAAGACTGGCACAGGACAGAGCAGGGTAGAGGGATATTGTACACAGGGTCACTATGAGGCACAAGCGACTCGATGGCACATAACAACTGTCAAGTTGGAACTGACTCATAGCTTACCCTCCAGCAGGTTTTCAACCACACAAGAGTAGACTGCCCTTAAACTCATAACTCTGGGTTGCCAGGGTATCTCCTTACTACTAGGCCAAAAAGTTAAATTATGAGGCTTAACTTAAGCTCAGTCATCAGAATCCGAGCCAGGATCATCGTCCTGGGGAGGAGTGTGTTCTGGTGACACCAGAGTAATGTAATGCCTCACATTATCAGAGTCTCTGTGCCCCTGGGTCTGGACACTCAATGAGGGGGAATCAACCATTATAAAACATTCTGACACTTGTTCTTATAGAAAGTGCCTCCAGAGATAAGTACAGCGCTACTGTTCTGAAGACAGATGTGGGGGGCCCAAGATAGCACTCACAGTCTTATAGAAGGCTTTAGACTGAGTTCCCAGCACTTCCGACTTGGACACCAAGTCATCCAGCTTCTCGCCTCGCTCTAACAAAGACTCCATGGTGTTGTGCTAAATAAGAGAAAGAAAATGTTTTATTCTATTTTAAAAATGAACACTGATATTAACTTCTCATACATGTTCAGTCTTTCCTCTGGACCCTCCCCAATACATGTGCCCTGGAGCACAAACGTCACTACAACTCCAGGAATCTGTACAAGGGAAAGAGCATGGCTGATGTGGCTACAGAAACAAAGAGTATTCCAAATGAAAGAAAACTTTTCCAAAAGGAAATTCTCCCCCTGACAGGCTTCAGTAATTATCACCCTAGGAGACTTCTCTGGCAAGAGAAAGCAGTGAATGAAGCTGTGCTGCATGGCATACCACTCACTGGCCACAGGAGGCAGCAAGCACCAAATACAAGGCCAGTCCAGACTGAGACATGCCACCATATAAAGACCCAGAATGGGGAGCACCAGAACCAAACACCCAGATTACAACAAGGCAGCTGACCTGTTTGCTCTCCATGATGGAGAAGGCCAAAAGGGTGGGCTCTGTGGAGTACACAAGGTCCAATTTCAAAGTGGCAGAAAAGAATTGTCAGATAGGAAAAAAGGACACATCCACTCATTCATTAAAAAGTTTGACTGGGCGTCTCACACGGTTTCGCGCAATCTCACTGCCTGCTTCCTCCTTGGTCACTTAGGTACTTTGGGGAACAAACTGCTGTCTGGCCTGACCATGTAGGACCCCTAAACTCAGGCAATAAGGAGCGCCTGGGCCCCTCGATGGAGGTGAGAAACCATTTACAGAAGGGAACAACAGGCTTCCTCTGTGCTCATTCAGTTATTTTGGGGAACAAAGAGAGCAAAAATATATAGGTGCTTCTGAAAAACATTGCTGTGGATCAACATGGACATCTGAGAGCCGCGGAACCTGCAAGCATCAGTGGAAAGTGTCAGCAGGGTCAAGTGAGCCTCTGTGGAGTGAAGTGAGCCACAGCAGGGAGCAGCAAGCTGCAGAAGGGAGCAGTGAGCCATAGCATGACCCACTGACCAGGAGCAAGCAGGACAGCAGGAAATTTGAGTGAGGTCTCCTCCGTACTCCACTCCCGTGTGCACGTCTCCCACCCCACCCCACCCCTGCCAAGAGTATGTCTGCACGTGCACCCACCCTCAGGCACTCTACCACAGAAATGGCCTGAAAGAAGGAGACTACCTCACTCCCCACACAAGCCCAAATCAGGATATCACCCCCAAAAAGAGACACAGTAGCAATGGATCTCCTGAAGCCAGAAAGTCTGATGGAACATTCTGAAACAGAATTCAAAAGAACAATGACTGAATATTTTCAGTGGGTGAAAAACAAACTTTAAAGAACACTGCAAGCAAAAATAAAGAGGAACTTAAAAAAATAATCCAAAACAATGCAGATAAAACTAACGAGGCATTGGAGGCACTGGAAAAACAAGAAACCATGATCCAAATTATGAGGTCCAATGGTTCAGATGCTGTCAACATGATGGAGGGACACATGACCAGAGTTGAAGAGATGGAACACAGAGTAAGTGAAATACAAGATAGAACTGTCACCTCTGATCTGCTATAGCAAAAAGCAGAATCAAAAAAGAAAGAAAAAGGAGAAAATCTAAGAATAATGTGGGACACCATCAAGAGAAATAACATGCACATCATCGGAATCCCACAACAGGAAGAAGCAAGTTGTGGAAGAATTACTAGAAGAAAACTTCCCAGGTATAATGAAGAATGAGAGAATATATATTCAAGAACTGAGCAAATACCATATAGAATAGACCCCAAAAGAAAAACACCAAGGCATATCATAGTCTAATTGCCAGAATCAAATATAGGGACAGAATTCTGAAAACAGCTATGGAGAAACAAAGAGTAACCTATAAGGGAGAGCAGATAAGATTAGTGCCAATTTCTCAGCAAAAACCATGTGATAAAGAAGACAGTGGAATGACATATATCAAACACTCAAAGAACACAGCTGTCAACCAAAACTACTGTACCCAGCAAAACTGTCCCTAAAGTATCAAGGAGAAATCAAGATATTCCCAGAAAAGCAGAACCTAAGGAGTTTATAAAAACAAGACTAGCTTTACAGGAAACAATGAGAGATGTCCTTGTTACAGAAGTGCCACAGAAAGCAGGATGGGCCAAAATAACTACAATGAGAGCAATAAAACCGTGCCTCTCAATAATCACACTGAATATGAATGGTTTAAAGGCATCACTGAGGAGAAAAAGAACAACAGATTAATTATTTTTAAAATCCATCAATGTCGTCTACAAGAGACACACTTGAAAAATGAAGTTTAAAAATAAAAGGGTGGGGGAAAATGTACCAAGAAAATGGCAACCAGAAAAAACAAGAGTAGCGATATTAATCTCTGACAAAATAAATTTCAATGCAAAACCATCAGAGAGGACAAGAAAGGTCTACATAATGCTGAAAGGGTCAACAGAACAAGAGGACATAACAACAATAAATATCTATGCACCAAATGAAAGACCTGCAAAATATATAAAACAAACATTAACAAAACTGAAAAAAGAAATACACAACACTACTATAGTACTTGGAGACTTCAATACACCACTCTCAAGAAAAGATAGAACTACCAGAAAGAAACTTAACAAAGATACTGAAGAATTAAATCACATAATAAACCAACACAAACCCATATATATTCATAGGCTAAAGCACCCCCCAAAAAGCACAGTATACCTTCTTCAACAATGTGCAAGGAACGTTCTCCAGAATAGATCACATTTTAGTTCACAAGGCAAGCATCAATAAACTCAAAAACATAGAAATAATACAAAGCATCTTCTCAGACCACAATGTTAACAAAATCAGAAATTAATAATAAGAAGATAAAGGGGAAAAAACCCATACATGTGAAAGCTCAACAACACTTTGTTTGAACATGACTGGGTACTAAAAGGGGGAAAAAAATGAAATTAGAAAGTTTCTGCAAACAAATGACAATGAAAACACCACTTACCAAAACCTCTGGGAAACAGCCAAGGCAGTAATCAGAGGTAATTTATAGCAATAAGCAAGCACAGGAAAAGGCAGGAAAAAATGACCAGTGACTCTCTAACCCAACATCTCCAACAAATTGAAAAAGAACAGCAAGAAAACCCAACACCCTTTTAAAAAACTGAAATTATAACAATTAGGTCAGAAATAAATAAAATAGAAAACCAAAAAACAATTGAAACATTAAAAAAAAATCTAGGAGTTGTTTCTTTGAAAAGGTCAATAAAATCAACAAACCACTAGCAAAACTCACAAAAGAAGGAAAACAAATAATCCAAGTAAAAGATGAAACAGACATCACAATAGAACCAACAAAAATAAAAAGGCTAATATTAGAATATTATGAAAAACTATACTCAAGTATGAAAATACATATAAATGGACAAATACGTAGAAATGCACAACCTACCTAAACTGACAAACCAAAATTGAACACTTGAATAGACTCATTAAAAAGAAGAAACTGAAAAGGTAATAAAACAACTTCTAGCCAAAAAAGCCCTGGACCAGATGGTTTTACAAGTGAATTTTATCAAGTATTAACAGAAGAACTGTCACCAATTCTGCATAAACTATTTTGGAATATAAAAGAAGATGGAATTCTCCCAGACTCATTCAATGAAGCAAACATATCCTTGATACCAAAAGCCAGAAAGGACACCACCAAAAGAGACAACTATAGGCCAATATCTCTTATGAACATAGATGCAAAGATCCTGAATAAAATACTGACCAATAGAATCCAATGATACATTAAAGAAATAATTCACCATGACCAAGTGGGATTCATAACAGGTATGAAAGGATAGTTCAATATAAGAAAAATAATCAATGTAATTCATCACATTAACAGAGCAAAGAACAAAAACCACATAATCCTATCAATTGATGCAGAAAAGGCCTTTGACAAAATCCAACACCCTTTTTTGATTAAAACACTAAACAAAATAGGATTAGAGGGGAAATTCTTCAACATAGTAAAAAGTATATATGCAAAGCCAAGAGCCAACATTGTTCTCAATGGAGTGAGGTTAAAGGCATTTCCTTTAATAACAGGAACTAGGCAAGGATGCCCACTATCACCTCTCCCATTCAATACTGTATTGGAAGTCATAGCAATAACAATAAGACAAGAGAAAGAAATAAGTGGCATCCAAATTGTCAAAGAGGAGGTAAAACTATCTCTCTATGCAGATGGTATGATAGTATATTTCAAAAACCCTAAAGACTTAGCAAGAAAACTACTGGACATAGTTGACCAATTCAGCAAAGTGGCAGGATACAAGATCAACATACAAAAATCAGTTGGATTTCTCTACAGTGACAAAGAGAATACAGAGCTGGAGCTCAAAAAAGCAATACCCTTCACAATAGCTAATCACAAGATTAAATATTTGGGAATAAATCTAACCAGAAGCACAAAAGATCTGTTCAAAGAAAATTACAAAACATTGCTACAAGAAACAAAAAGAGACCTGGAGAAGTGGAAGAATATCCTTTGCTCATGGATAGGAAAACTCAATATTGTGAAAATGGCAATACTACCAAAGGCAATTTACACGTTCAATGCAATCCCAATACAAATACCAATCCCATTCTTCAACAAAATGGAAAAGGCAATCTCCAGTTTCATTTGGAATGGAAAAAAAAGTCCCAAATAAACAAAGCACTCCTTAAAAATAAACAAGGTAGGAGGCATCCCACTCCCTGATTTAAAATTCTACTACACTGCCACGGTGGTCAAGACAGTGTGGTACTGGTAAAATGACAGACACAAAGATCAATGGAATATAACTGAGAACCCAGAAATCAGCCCATCTACCTATGGGCAACTGATTTTTTACAAGGAGATAAAATAAGTTAACTGGGGAAATGACAGCCTTTTTAACAAATGGTGGTGGCAAAACTGGAAAACCATCTGCAGAAAACTCAAGCAAGATCCACACCTCACTCCATACACAAAAACCAAGTCAAGGTGGATCATGGACCTAGGACTAAAACCAAGGACTACAGACTTTATTAAAGAAAAGCTTGGAAGAACTCTACAAGTCCTAATACACAACATAAACAGTCGTCCAAGTATCATGAAAAATCTTCAACCAGGAGAGGATAAAATAGATGGATGGGACCTTCTAAGAATAAAATCCCCATGCACATCCAAAAACTTCTCCAACAGGGTAAAAAGGGAAGCCACAGACTGGGAAAAAATATTTGGTAATGACATAACAGATAAGAGACTTATATCTAGAATTTGTAAAATACTTGAGCACCACAACAAGGTAAACAACCCAACTGAAAAATGGGCACAGGATATGAACAGACACTTCATCAAAGAAGACAGTCAGATGGCAAACAAACACAAAGAAACGTTCAAAATTCTTAGCTATAAGAGAGATGCAAATCAAAACAACCGTGAGATTTCATCTCATCCCAGTAAGAATAGCAAAATTTAACAGAACAGCAAACAACAAATGCTAGTGAGATTGTAGAGAAACTGGAACCCTTATTCACTGTTGCTGCAGTGTAAAATGGTGCAACTGCTATGGAAGCCAGTATAGCCCTTTCTCAAAAAGTTGCAAATAGAAATACCATTTGACCAGCAATTCCACTACTAGGAATATATCCCAAAGAAACCCTAACCACCACCCAAGCAGATATATGTACACCCATGTTTATCGTGGCTTTGTTCACAATATCAAAGAGTTGGAAACATCAACAAATGAATGGATAGAGAAGTTGTGGTATATTCACACAATGGAATACTAGGCTGTACTGAAAAACAAGGAATTCATGAAATCTATAAAATGGGTGGCCCTGGAGGACACTATGCTGAGTGAAATAGCTCAGACAAAAAAGACAAATACTGCATAGTGCCACTGTTGTAAAATGGGACTGACATCAGGGTTGGGGGGAGACTGTGAAACATGGGATAAATTATGTATACTGCAGTGAGGGAGAGAACTGTTTAAAAGGGATATATGATTAGGTATTATTGTTATGACAGGAGTCCAGAAGGAAGGCTGCATAGTGGAGTGGACCTGGGGGGAGGGATTGTATAACAATGAAAGAATTTTTCTTCTACTTTTCAAAACAAAGGCAGTATAGTGGAGTGGACTTGGGGGGAGGGATTGAATAACAATGAAAGAATTTTTTTTTTT
>NW_006399861.1:10582646-10585088 GCF_000299155.1 Elephantulus edwardii
TAAATTTTATTAGTTTTAATGAACATTTACAGGGATTTTGGGTTTTCATTCCTTACAATGAAAGAATTTTACGTATTAAAGAGAAGAGCAAACTGGGGGAAGGTTGGGCAGGGAGAAAAGTGCAATAATGAATGAATGGAAATCCAAAGTCTCTGTAAACTTTCATTAAAATTAATAAAAATAATTGAAAAATAAATATAAACAAACGAATATGAAATACAATATTATACTTTGCTTAGGTTAAAAAAAAATAGTTTGAATGGATAAAAAGGACAAATGTCTATAAAGATTTTCACATCTGACCTCCACCCCAAAGCAATGTGTCCTTGTAGTACAGAAGACCTAAAGTAGCTGCTTTTTTGTTGTGACCTGCCCCAATCCAGCAAGTCTCCCCCAGGAGCTGTGACATATAAAATGTCTATCCAAAGTTGCAAAAGGAAAATTGCCGAATAAGCCCACTACTGTAAAATGCTAAGGAAAGGTTTACACACAATCGTTCTTGATGATTACTAGAGATGGGAAGAGAGGTAGATGAAAATAAAAAACAATAGATAATAAATAATAAACATTTATTAATTTGGATGAAGAGAAAGGCAATATACAATAAAGGATTGATTAGATATTATAATTAATGTTATAAAACAGGGTATTTATGAACAATTAAATGAAAAGGCAACATGACTTGTAAACTTTCACTCGAAACATAGTAAAATAAAAGAGGGAAAAACCTGGTCATTGCTATACAATAAATTCTTATATTTGGGGGGAGATTTTTCTAGACACCTTGTTGTTGTTGTTGTTGTTACGTATTGTTGAGCTGGAACCAGCCCATAGCTTAACCTTTAGCAGGTTTTCAGAGGCACTTAATTGTATAAGAGACTGCCCATCCTTGTCCTGCAGAGTAGCTGGTGGGTTGGAACCACATACCTTTGTGTTGACAGTGCAACTCCTTCCCACCAAGTTTCCAGAGCTCCCTCTAGAGACTTCAGGGCTACATCACTAAGGGCTAATAACTAAGGGCTACATGAGGACTGTGTGAGGGACTAGGGATGGCTCTTGGTGCTCACAAAATTGCCCAAGGAACAAGTACTGTTACTTTAAAAGAAGTAGAGTATGGCCAGCAGTCAGCACCTTGGCAGGCTTGAATGTGGGGCACTTGAGATTGGCAGTGAAGACCCTATTCCATTATTCTATTACATTCTGGCCTTCTTTTAAAAATTTTATTGTTATGAAATATGCCTATCAAGGATTATATCATATTGACCATTTTTTCACTTTTAGTGTGATTTTAGTGCAAGTTTATAGAGCAAATTGGTTTTCCATTTAACAATTCATATGTTATGGTATCTGACACTGCACTCCTCCCACTTCCTCCATGCATGTCCTGTTTCCATTCATCCTTTCCTAGCCTTGCTGCCTTCTTAACTATTTTCTTAGGCAAGTGCTGACCTTTTCAGCATGTGAGGTAAGCAGTATTAACTGTCACAGTGTCTGCTGTTTGGATGGAAATTGAGCCACAGGCATGATTTGAGGTCCAGCCTGAAGTGTGTCTATGGGCCAAGGTCTTTTTGATGATGTTCCATACTTGTCCCAACTCTGTCAGGGACCTTCCATTGGGATTTCTTTCCAACTGGCTGGCAATGGCAGCTGGCTGCTATCTATCTCCTCTGGTCACAGGGCTCTAGAGACTTAAATTCATAAAGTCCCTTAATCTTTTGAATTACTAGTCTTTGATTTTCCTCACTCATCTTTGTTCCTATCGGAAGATACCAAAAGTTGCACCTTACTTCGATGGCCACTCACAGACTATGAAGAGCCCAGTTACACTACTTAACAAAGCGGAATGTCAAAGATTGTGTTTGTTAATGGTATTGCACCAACTGACTTTGATATCTCCCACGATGATAGCATTTTAATCATATTTAAACACAATTTAGTGAAAAATTACTATCATGGATTGAATCATACCCGCCAAAATAGATGTCAACTTAGCGTGGGCCACAATTCTCAGCAGTCTGTTATTCATATTGTGCTATGATGCTACTGAGTCAGGTCTGACTGAAGCGACTCTACGAAAAACCCAACAAAACACCTCAATTCTGAAATCTCTGTTGTTTGGTGACTATGCCAATCAATCTCATTCAGCTTTTTTTCACCTACCCTTTTTGCTACCAAACATGTATTTCTCTAGGGACCAGCCCCTCCTGACAATATACCCAAAGTTGTTGTTGTTGTTGTTGTTGTTATGTGCCATTGAGTCATTTGCGACTCATAGCGACCCTATGTACAACAGCCCTAAACCATGCTCTATCCTGTGTCAATCTCATTGCCTCTGATAAGCCCATCCCGAGTACCCCAGTCACTGAATCAATCCACCTCATAGAGGGTCTTCCCCTCCTGCGCTGTCCCTCCACTCTACCCAGCATGATGTCCCTCTCTAAA
>NW_006399861.1:10588483-10600672 GCF_000299155.1 Elephantulus edwardii
TCCTGTGGATTCGGTTTAATTTTCCTCAGCTTCAGCTTGAACTTGCATATGAGTAGTTGGTTGTCTGTTCCACAATCAGCTCCTGGCCTAGTTTTCACAGCTGATAATTGAGCTTCTCCAGCGGTTTTTTCCACAGATGTAATCGATCTGATTCCTATGCATACCATCAGGTGAAATACCCAAAGTACTTAAGACATAATCATCCTTTTTTTCCTAGATATTATATTAGATGCACTCATTCTTGGATAATTTGGGGGTTTTTGGCAGTCCATAGTGTAATTTCATATTCTTGGTCAACATCACAATTAAATGACATCAATTATTCTTTGTTCTTCCTTATTCACTGTCCAACTCCCATCTTCACATAGAGGTCCTTGCAAAGAGATTATCCCTTTTCAGTATGTAGTCTGATTACTTGATCTCTGCTTCCATGCAGCATTAGCCAAGGAATAAGAAACACTGAATAACTGATACCTTTTAATTGTGGTGTTAGCAAAGAGTGCTGAATGTACCATGGGCTGTAAAAAGAACAAAGCTATCTAGGAGCAACCAGAGTGTTTCTTAGAGGGAAGGATGGGATAAGCAGCGCATAAGTGAGAGAGAGGAAGACTAGCAAGGGTTGCTATGAGTTGTAGTTCACTTAGATGCACCTAAGAACAGCTTCCAGAGGTGTTGATTACAAATTCAAGTTAAATTAAATCCTTGACATAAAATATTTTCTTTAAGCATCATGCTGTTTATTGGTCTGTTGTTGCTGACTGCCTTCAAGTGGAGGACGACTCATAGCGACCCTATGAACAAAAGGCCTCTACAATTATCAACATTTATCAAAGTTCATAGTTTCTGGAGGCATGTTGTTTAGGAAGTGGATGCCACTCCTGCTTCTAAACCTGTCACAGAATGTTATGCCTGTTATGTTATGTTACGTTATGCCTGCAATGCATATTTGTCTAGCTTGTAGAATTTTTATGTTGAAGTATAATGATATAATTTTTAAGTTAGATAATGATGTCATCTTCTCTAATGTGATCATCTATGACCAATCAGCTGTTAGGGGATTAGGTGGAACCTATCACCCAGACTGAGGCCACAGCCCTGATCTCATGTAAGGGGTGTTTCCCTAGGATGTGGCTTTTATCACTTTTTACCCTTTAGGAGATTAAAGGAGAAAAACAAGCAGAGAGAGGTCTCAGTACTTCAAAGAAAGAAGACCCAGAAGTAGATCAGGGTTCCTGCCTGGAAAAGTCTCCTAATCCAGAAGAAGACTAAATGTTGCTGAGCACCATCAAGTCAGAACCAACCCACGGCTGATCCTCCAGCAAGTTTTCAAAGGTAGTAAACTGTTCAGGAGGAGACTGCTCATCTTTCTCCTACAGAGAAGTTACTGGATTTGAAACGCCATACCTTTGCTTTGGGAGCCCAATTCCTTACTATTAAGGAACCAGATCCCTACAGGAGATTGATACCAAAATACATGTCAAAGGAAAGAAGGCTCTTCCCCTAGAGCCACAGAAAGTTTTCCTCTAGAAAGACCAGCAATCTCTTTCTTTGTTAAATCACATACAAGTTTCTTGAAAACCCACTGGAGCTGTTCTCAACTCCAGAGACAAACAATTTTTTTTTTAGAGTATAAATTTTTTTAAGTTTTTTTATTATTAATTTAAATGAATGCTTACAGAGACTTTGGATTTCCATTCATTCATTGTTGCATTTTTCTCCCTGCCCATTCTTCCCCCTCCAGTTCACTCTTCTCTTTGAAAAGCATTAAGAAAAAATTCTTTCATTGGTATAAAATCTTTCTCTCCCCCCTGAGTCCACTCCACTATGCAGCCTTCATTCTAGACTCTTGTCATGACCATAATATCCAATCATTTATCATTTTTAAACAGTTCTGTCCCTCACAAACAGATAATTTTAAAAGTTACTTTTCTGTAAGCCTCCAGCACGCTGGGGTCTGGAGTGATCCTGTGCATTTCTACCATGCTTGCCAGAGCAGTGCTGAAGCAGTTTGAGGCCTTACTCTGCACCATCTTTGGAGCAAGATTAAGCAAATAGGCTATTCTCCAACACACAGACTGGAGGTAGCTGGGGAGAGATGTAAGAGGAGCAGTTAGAAGGCAATGATGAGAGGTTAAGCAGACAAACCTTAAGAGCCTAACCCAGGGTAAATAGTGGACTGCCATGTGCCAAATGTAAGCACAGAACTTAAAAAAAAAGAAACCAAAGCAGCAGCAGTTACAAAGCAGGAGATTTTAGGTCAAAATGCTGGATCCATCTTTCTAAAACCAGCATGCCAGGTGTCCCTGGACTTGGTGTCATCAGGAGCACAACAGTCCCTATCCGTCCAGACACATTCAGCTTGCTTGCCTTCAACCTGACTCCACGCTCAGGTAAAACACCTGTCTGGTCTCTGCAGATATCTCCGATTTGTGACTGAAGTGTCAAGCACTTATTGTTCAAAATAGCTTTTCTAGCCATTGATTTTGACTTTGTAACGTGGATGGGTAGAATCATAGAATGTGTTAGTCTATCCATAACAGGATTAGCTAGTGTTGCCATCACACAAGGTTTAAAGTGAGCAATCTCAGCAGCAGATATTAGGAATTTCAACACCAGCAAGCAGCAGAATGTGTACTTCGGAAACAAAGATTCCTGTGCCAACTAGACTGGACCAGCAGCAGGAGCCTCAGCAGAGAACTGATATCAATCAGAGGCAAGCTTAGTACAGAACTAAGGGAAGAAACCATAACTGGAAAAACTCAGGAATCTTTGTATTACTACTGTAAGCTGTGAGGCTGAGAGACTGTCTAACCTGCTGCTAATCTGAATTATGGCCTGTTAATGTCCCTAATAATCCCTGTAACTGTGAATAAGGTCCTGTATGGTCTGTATAGCTATTGCAACAGGTATTAGACCCAGTATTAGCAGTAAGCTTGGTGTTGGAATTAACAGAAGTACATGCAAGAGTGTGGGAGACCAGGCCTGACATAGGAATTAGTCTTGTACCATGTACACTGTTGACCGGGACAGTTTCCCTCTATTAAATTAGAAGAAGTCAGACTCAGCCATCCCCACAGAGCCCACTACACTCTTTTCTGTGACCCAACCTAAAATCAGTATTGAGAATTAAATGTTTGGAGCCTGGCCCAAATGTAAAATAGATATCATTTACCAAGATAGGGGGAAAGGGAAAGAGGAGGCAACCGAAGGCTAGTTGAGTAAATCTGGGTTGAGGACTACAGTGCATGGAGAGATAGGCAGTCAACTTCAGGAAAGCACCTTAATTACTTATAAATCTCAACTCTGCAAGCCTGCTCTGTGGCAAGTTCCTTATGCCTCAAGTTTTCAAATTTACTCTAAAGCCTTCTCACTTACCAGAATGATTTTGGTCTCATCTAGTTCAGCCTGCACTTTGGTCATGGGGTCAGCTTCCCGGGGATTCTATAAAGGAACCAAAAATAACAAATCAGGACTACAGTAGTCTAGCTTGGTGGAGACAAAGCTCTAATGAAGGAGCACTGGCACACTACACTGTTAAGACCACGCCTGTGTAAATACATCAGGGAACTGCAGGATCCCAAGTCTGAATGCAGAGTTTCCACATTTTTTCAAACAGTAAGTTCAAGAAAGAACACAGGGACAAAAGCTGTTAGGAAGTAACCAGAGCAAGGACTCTGCTGACACATCAGTTAACACCAACTGCAGTGCACACACTCCTTTACACCATGCTTCTTTAAATACTACCTGGTATTTACTAAGGTGACCATCCAAGGCTGTGTATTTGATTGTGGCAGGAGATCCCACTGGCCAGTCTATCCTGTCCACCTGCTTGGAGAACTCATCGAGTACCTGTAAGGTAAAGAGCCATCACCACCAAGTTCACATTGAGCTCACCCAAACTCTTTGGAAGAGATCTATAGCAAGGGAGAAAGATAGGCTAAAATACCCTTTTCAAAAAAGTTTTCATCATTAAAACATAAAATGTTCTCGGAGGGACCTTATTCAGATGATAAAATGATTTCAATTTCAACCTACACATTCCTAATCTTTGTTTATCAGGCTATAAATATCTATGTAAAAATGGGCACTCATCTTCTAGTTTTCCAAAGCAACTCTTCAAGAAGGCAATTAAGATTCTTGGAAATTTAAATAAACACTGAACTTCATGTTTTTCAAAGTGTATCTTGTGTGCACTACACAAAAAAAAATGAAAAGTGATTAGAGTTGAGCTCTGTAGTGGCAAATGACACTGGGGAAGTCAGCTGTTTTAATTGTGGGGAAGAACAATGGAGAAAACAAGAGTTGAGGGGGTCAGGAAAAGGAGAACCAGAAAAGAAGGACCCTGGTCTGTGCAAGCTCAGACTGGCAGAAGGCAGATATGCCTTCAGATATGCCGGTCCGTTCGTGAAGGCTGATATGATCCAGAAGACAACTGAAGGCAGGCAGTGGAGACCGAAACTGTGTGGGGCACAGAACCGGAGCATGGAAGCAGGGATGATGAGAGGGTGAGAAAGGGAGAGACAGGGCACAGGAAGGATTTTCTGGTTCTCCATTCTAAAGGAAGGGACAGAAATAAGCACCACAGTGAAGAAAGAGGAAAGAATATGCAATTGCCTCTTGGTTTAAGGCAAGAAGACAATCTGGTAATGTGATTTTGAACACAACATCCACAAAATACATGGATGTATTTCATTTCTGACTCAGGCACTGCAGTCACTCTGACACCACAACTCAAGTTCAACCCAGAGAGTCCACATTCAAATCAGACAAACATAAACTCACCTTCTCCAACAAAGTAAAAGCCACTCGGGAAGGATATTCACTGTCGGCAATGGCCACACCTGCGAGGCTGTCATTTCGGATGTAGACATGACACAGGTACTCTAAATAGCAAGGGAGGTGATATGAGGGGTTTACACGTTTTCAAACCATCAAATATTAGTACAAGCATTCCAAGTGGGGGCTCTTGCCTTTTGGACTGACTCTAACTATTCTGAAGTTCAAGAGCTCAGACTAGGGTTCAGAGATGTGGCTCCAAAGCATGGCACATAGAATACACACAACAGCACCCTCACCAGACTGCTGCTGTTGGTCAGGCCACGGGTTTTTTTTTTTAAACTGAAAAACCAAATCAATGCTGTCAAGTTGATTCCAATTTTTGGTAACCATCCATCATTTACTTGCAAGGCTTAATGGGAAAAGACTGCTGGTGGATTCAACCTGGCCAGCTTCACACGTAATGCACTAAGCCACCAGGTTCCTTTATGCTGGTTTAGGAACAGTAAATGCTCAGACCTGCAAATACAAAGCCAAGATCTAATGGGGCTGCTTTAGAAAATAAACCCAGGACAGCTCTCCAAGTACATTCTTGCAGTGATGCCTGACTGCACCCTAGGGGACTGCAGCCCTCAGAGGCCATCCTCTGTTCCACACCCAAAATCCAAAGCAACTGGATAAACAAACAACTTCTTATTTGTAAAAAGCCCTTACTAAGTGTCAAACAAGGAAATCTGCTTCCAGAGCCTCAGGTTTTTATACTATAGCAACCCTGTTCAGCCTGCTCCAAAAGACCAGACAGACTGACAAAGCCAAAGCCATATTAGCCACTGCTGATAAAGGAAACACGAATTACATGTTCAAATCATATGATCAAAAGGTACTTTTTGGACAAAGTCTTCTGCAAAATATTCAGTTCACAAAACTGTAAATTTTTTTTTTACTTTGTAGGATTCATTTCATAAATCTCCAAACAAGCATTACGACTTACTAAGAACCTTCTTGTCCTTAGAATCTGATCCAAAAGATTCCAGTGCTGAACAAGGAGCTAACAAAAGAGCAAAGGAAGAGATTTTGACTTCTTAAATCAGTAAAGGGCAGATATTAGAACAGGGTCAAACAGAGAGAAAGGAGAGATTAAAAGATTATCACCAACATTCTCTAGACCTTGGTTACATTCCAAAACAAGATTTTAACATACTGCTATGCACTGCTGAGTACAACTCATAGTGACCCTATAAATAGGAGATCTCAGACAAATAGATACACTCCACAGAAAATGGGATGCTGAGTTCAGTGTCTAAAGAAAGAGAAATTAGGAAGACATAGTCTAAGATTAGCAATTAGAATACTTAGAGAATATTTAAATATCCATGGTTCAATTTCATTTTTATAATGTAAAAAGAGCATGTTTCCCTCATGGAATACATATTTTCAATACTGCCTTGCCTCATATTGGTTGGTATCTGTATTAATAATACAGTAACTTGATAAAGTATTACTGACTCAAGGCCAGTGCAACCCTGTATGAAATGATCTTTACTTGATAAAATTCAAGTACACCGCCTAATCTTGTCCATACAACACATATTTTCTGAAATAAGCACCAAAATATTTTTCTAGGAGCCCTGAGTTATGATGGGGAAAACAGGACCAGATTTTTAGATTGACACAGAAAAATCTAAGGAGCTTTTGAGGATGCAGTGTTACCCTGGCAACTCTAGTTGGAAGTGCTTTTCTGAGGCACTTTTAATGGTGAAGGGGAAGGAAGGAATACAACGTAAAGGGTATTTACTGATTCAAGATAATCAGATCTCATCTCAGCAAGCCCAAGCTCTGGGCAGTTTCACCCAGGAAGCCCAGACTTTAATAGTGGGCACAGAAATATGTACAAGTAGCAGTAGGAAGAGAATGGGGACTGAAAACAAGCTAGAGCGGGCTCCTATTTTCCCAGGAAGTAGCCCTCTCCTTCACAAGGCAACAGCCCATGCTGAGAACCAAACCACATGTGGCTCATAGCATGGTGGCCCTAGCCAGCCAAGTTTCAAAAGATGGCTGCTCCTTACCTTGTTCTTTGACAGATGCTCTGCTGCCTTTCACTGAACGTTCCACAATCAGCTGACTTGTAAAGGTCATGAATTCCTGAACACTAAGAAACAGAGCACATATTACCTTCTTTCTATCACCTTATCACTAACATAATGGAAGGTGACTTCTGGGTTTACATATTAAGGAGACATTGGATCCTTTTCATTCTTTTCCCTCCCAGCCATCCCAAGAATAAAAATTAGCCTTGTAAATGTATTTAAACACAGGTATTTACCATTACTCAAACTACATTTGTTTGTACAGATCCTTGCAGATTTTTGGGTGGCCTAGTGGGTAAAGTGTGTTGTTAACCCAAAGGCAAGTGGTTTGAATCCAGAAGCTGCTCTGAAGGAGAAAGATGAATATTTTCTTCCATGTGATTTACAGACTCTGTCGGCTATGATTTGGTTCCAACTCCACAGGAATGAGTTTGGGGTTTGTTTGTTTTAAAATCTGATGTTCTATTCAGAGCATTATGCGAGATACAACAGAGAAGGATACAACTCCTACACTCAATGCTCTGCTAACTACCAAGATGCAAAACAAATAAAAGCTGCACTGGAAAATCAGTGGCAACAAATTTTTTAAGTAAATGTACAGACAATTATAGCTATGACAATATGATGAACACTGGAATGTCACTCACAATGCCAGTAAGTCCTGGCTCTGTGCAAACCTATGCAGGAGTGGCCTGGAGCATCCTGGGAGGAATGGTGGGAAATGGTTTACCCAAGACAAGAGAGTGGGAAAGGGCCTCTGGTGACCCAATAAAGACATCCACGTAGAAAGGAAAAAATCACAAATGAGGTTTCAGCTAGAGAAACACATAGGTCACAAGGAGCTTCTGGCTAGGAAGTTAACCTAAAAGGCAGTTAAGGATCAACAGATTTGGAGTCCACCAAGTCTGAAAACTCCCTGAGGATTCATGATGAGGCCATGCAGAATTGAGAAGATGCATGTTTTTGTAAGAAACTGTCCAGGCCTGGGTTAGGATTCACCTTATTTAACATGGGGCAAGCTACAACAAAGTAGTGATTTGTTATGAGGACCGAATATAAAGCACTTAGCACAATGCCTAGGATACAGTATTACTTGGTAATGTTAATCTGAAAGAGAGGTAAAATCAAAGTAATACCTTAGAGACATAGTCCCCAAGAAGACAGAGTTTAGGGTAGGGCTCTGACTAGACAAAGGAAGAGTTGCAGTAATTGTGAGCTATGGAAAGGCTGGAACCACCAAGGTAGGTCTTACAGGACTTACAGGAAAACAATGCTTTCAGATGGCACATGGTACTTTAAAGGACGTCAACAGTGTGTTAGCCATCTGAAGCTACCACTGTGAGTAGCCCAAACTAGGAAAGGAAAAGTCCTACGACTAAATCTTTGAGAATTTTTAATACTAAAGGCATGGGGTGGGGGGTGGGGGAACTCAGTTAGCCAAAGTGACACCAAAACTTCTACCAAAGAAAAACAAGAGGATAGGATAGGGCATGGTAAAGAAAGAGAACGAATTATCAAGAAGTTCGAAGTAAAGAAAAAGCACAAAGTTCCAATAGTTCTTTTAAGATCCTATTAGCAAATCATCAAAAAGTTTCAGAGAAGCAGTGAAAACGGAACTCAATGACAAATTCCACCAGATGGTAACTTAAAGATACTGACTGTATAATGGCTCTGACCTATTTTGCCTATGGAATCTCATACACTGACGGGAAGTGTACTTCTAACACACAATTCATGGCAATTACAGTGCCACATTTTCAAGTTTGCAGTTCTACAAGTCCAAAGCAAATTTGCTGCGCAGAATCCATCAGTATTGGCAGAGCCCTGCATCCATCAGAGGCTTCAGTCCCGGCGGTGGTGGTCACACTCAATCATTGGGTTGGCACAGGGGTCACGCAAGTGTGGCTATCCAGATACCCCGCCCGAAAGGCATGCCGACTAAAGTATTAATTACTGGCACCCAAGCTACAGGCTTAGAACTTGTAGGCGTGGGTCTTGGGATCTAGGGGAGTACTTATTTTGCGATGGAATAAGGTGCTATGAGTGAAAGAGGACACACTCTGAGATGGACCCGTGGCCACGGTGGAGTTCCCACGGGGTTGGCCCAGCGCCCGCTCACCTGGACCTTTGGAAGAAACTGAAAGAGGACACGTCGTACGCAGCTTTCAGCAGCACCGCCTTGGGCTCGCCTTTGTAAAGTACGCTAAGGCTGTACAGCTTCATGGCGTTGGCTCTCCAGGGCGGCCGCGAGCCTCGCTCACAGGAATCGGATAGCAGCCGCGCCTGCGGCCTGTCACGCCTGCCCTCAAATACTGCCCGCCGACCTAGCCTTTGGGGAGTCGCCTGCTGACTGGAGGGGAGCCGGCTTCCGCCTCTCAATTTGGGACTCACTTCCGGTTCCGGATCTTTTCCCATATTCCTGAGGCAGAAAACAGAGTTACAGCGGCGCGCATGCGCACTTGCATTCAGCGGCTAAGGGTTAGTCTGGCGGTAACTTGTTGATACGGACATCTCTCGTGGGCTCGGGACGTACGCAGGACAGGCACGGGGTAGCTGGCGGGCTCGGCCATGGGGGTCGGGTCCGGGGCGGGTGGGGTAGGCGTGGGGGGCGAGTAGGGGGTAAAAGCAAGAAAGGGGTGAAGATGAGCACCGGGAAGGGACAAGGGGCAGTAGGGGCTTGGCTCAAACCGGGGGTTAGAGGGGTCGGACTCGGGAGGAGGCGGGGTGAAGGGAAGAAGGGCCTTAAGAGTGGAGGAAGGCTGGGAGCGGGGGGGGCTCGCGGTGGAGGGGACAGGTACCTCGGGGGAGGAGCACGGGGCAGCGGGGGTTGGGCAGACTGACGAGGTTGGGGGAAGGTGGGGGTTGGGACAGGCAGGTATGCGTGGGGGCGGAGCCCGCAGACTGGTGCAGAGAAGGGAGGCGGGATGGAACAGGCGAGGTGAGGCAGGTAGGTTAGAGCGCATAGAGGGAGCTCGTGGTCTTAGGTTGCAGGCGGACAGACGAGGTAGGGGAGAAGCGGGGGTTTGGGGGGCCAGGCAAGCACTAAGGAGGCATCGCCATGTGTGGGGCATGGTTAGGAAGGTGGAGGTTGGGCAGTTGAGAGCTCTTGCAGGGACACCCACCTTCCCTCCTACTCCATCCCCCCTTCACCCCCTCACTCCCCAACCCCCCGGTAGCAAGGGGCAGCAGCGAGGAGGGCGAAAATGGTTAGAGGTGACCCTTAACTCAGTTGACCTTCATAGAGTGGAGTATTGGAATCTTTAAATCTCCTGGGATATTTCCCTTCTTTGTCCTTCCAACCTATCTTTGGGTTAGCAGTGCAATTCCCTATAGGCTAACACCACCCAAGCTCTCTATGATTATGAGACGTGCAAATCATATCTTTTTGTGTTGGTTATGGATGGAGTGTGGGATGGTTTTGACTTGCTCAAGCCAGTTATTTTTTACAAAGTTGTTTCAAATTATTAAGGTAAAGTATCTTCTGGAATTACTTCTTAGACACAGGAGAGCTAGACTTTGTTAGCAATGAGGGGACTCTTAGGGAGCTATGGTGGCTTAGAAAGGCACTCATTTCAAATCCACCAACTGCACCCACTGAAGAAAGATGGACAGTGTCTCCCCTCCTCCCCCCACCCCATGCAATTTTCTACCTCTGAAAGCGTGCTGGAAGGTTAGCTATTGGGTCCGTTCTGACACGATGATACCTAACATGGCGAAGAGACTTAATAAAAATCTAGGGAACATAGATATGAAAATAAAAATTCCTGATGACAATATTTAGGAAATTCCAAGCAATTTTTAGTGCTGATAAATAGTTAAAATAAGGCACTTTGGGTTGTTGGCACTTAGCTGTTCTGAGGGAGAAAGATGGGCAGTCATCTTCCCTGTGATTTACAGCTTCTGAAAACTCCCACGTAGTGTCAGGTATGAGTCACTTCCAACTCAAGGACATGTAACAGCAACAGTTCTTATATCTCATTTAAAGGTTTTGTTAAAGTTCATTCACTTAGGAGTCACAGTTAAAATGTAGCACAGAAGCACAGAATTTTCTTGTACCATCTGTGGAGAGAAGGATGGCAGAGCCAATTACCTACTTGCAAAACTAGATCGTGATTGGCTCAATCGAATTTTTTTTTTCTAAGCCTTTACAAAGTAACAAAAATCAAGAGGTGAAAAATTGCATAGATTATAACTTAATATATCTAAATAAGTAGAATAAGACTAATTTTAAAGCAGCAAATATTAAGGTTTAACCACTGTCATTATTACATAAAAATCTTCAGTTTCCATGAGAAGGATAAAATGTTAAAGCAGAAGAATACACCACAACACTGCAATAATGTGATCAATAGACCAATAATAGGAAAAATGATAAAGTTAAAAGATTTTTGCAAAGTTCTGTACTTTTTTTTCTGATCTTGGAAATAACCATTTATTTTTTATTTTGTCTGTCATCCCACACCCTTTTTAAAATTGGTTTTCATTCCTAAGTCTTACTCATTTCCTTTTATAACATGTTTTATTGTTATTGTTAAGTGCCATCGAATGAAAGTCCTCAACACTTACATGACTTTCATTGTTTCTCCAGATTCATAGGGTTTCCAGAGGCAGGCTATTTATGGAAGTGGATACCACTCCTGCTTCCTAGGTTGTTTTAAGTGGGGAGCTCCACCAAACACTGTCCACCATGAGCCACCATTAGCGCTTTTGGCGTATCACAGTGTTCAGCTTCACAGCAACCACAAGTTACCTCTGTATGGCAAGTGAACACACCAGGTCTATACAACCTAGAAGAATGTTTGGCCCAAAACAATTAAAAACAGGCCTGAGGTCCACAGATTAGTGACATAATGTCATTATTTACAATATTTTATCAAAACTTCAGTTTCCTCCCTTTCTGTCTCTCTACTTTGCCTATCTTCCCACTAGTCTGTGTCCTCTCCCTCCCATTCTGTCCGTGTCAGCCCTCCACAATAGTTCCATCTATCTGTAGGCCTTACCTTCAGTCTCTCTTTGTCTCCCCTCCCGCCTCAATCAAGTTTCATGTTCTTTTCCAGATTGTAAATTGCGATATGCTTAATCTCTGGTTGTCCATTCATTTTAGATCTTCCTTCACCTGTTCCTTTAAGTTGGCCATTGTCTATCCATTCTTTTCCTGCTTTCCCCACCAACCCCGTAACCATTCTTATTTTTCTAACGATCTCACAGAGTATTCTTTTTTTTTTTTTTTACTTTTATTGGGTTTTATTTTTTTTAATATTTTTTTTATTGGGAAAAACATATTGGGGGTACAAGGAGGTGAGGGTTGGGGGCAGAAGGGTGAGGA
>NW_006399861.1:10601370-10609113 GCF_000299155.1 Elephantulus edwardii
TGTGTGTGTGTGTGTGTGTGTGTGTGTGTGTGTGTACCGTCAAATTGGATCTGACTGGTACAGGAGACTGCCCCTCCTTCTCCAGCAGAGCATGAAGTAGAGTCTGGGGGGTTTTTTCCCCCCCCAAGATGCCTGTTGAGGCCTGGGTTTCAGCTGTCCACACCACAGCAGTGGACAACGAGCTTAAATCCCCTGATGGCTCTGGGCGCTGACTCACCAGTGGCTACAGAGTATTCTTTTACAGCTGAGTAATTTCACATCATGTTCTCTAGACTCATCTATGCTGTGTAATGTTTCACTAGTTCTTTGTCTTATAATACTACGTAAAACTCCATTGTGGGAACAGACCACAGTTTATTTAGTTTGTTGATAGGCGTTTGTGCTGCGTCTATCTCCTTGTAAATAATGCTACAATAAACATGAGTGTGTATACATCCTTTCCTGTCACAGCTCTGATAGATTGAGTGTATACTCTCAGTAGTGGAATAGTTCAAATGGTATTTCTATTTTCGGCTTTTTGAGGAAACACCAACTGCCTTCCATAGTGGTTGTGCCATTTTAAATTCCCACCAAAAGTGCATGAATTCCAGTCTATCCTGATCAACATTTGTCATTTGCTGTCCTCTTAAAGTTTGCTATTCCTTAGGTGAGATGATAACTTGTTTTCATTTGCTTCTCTCTAATAGCTCCAGATTACTGTGGAGCAATGGTGTCCATTTGAAGACTAAGGTGTGCATGCAGTCTTTTCAATCATGTATTTGAGAGCTGAACAATGAACAAGAATCACAAGAAAAATGGATGTCTTTGAGTTGTGGTGTTGGAGAAGAGTGCCAAATATCCCATGGACAGCCAGGAAGACAAACATCTTGGAGAAAGTGCAGCCAGAGTGCTTGCTCATTGGAAGCGAGGATGACAAAGCTTCGTCTCACATTCTTTGGGCATGTTGTTAGAAGGGGTTGTTCTTTGGAAAAGGACATCATACTTAGAAGGATAGGCAGTCAATAAAAAGAGGAAGATGCTTAACAAGATGTCTTGATACAGTAACTGAAAACGTGTTCATCTATGTCAGAGATGATACGAGTGGTATTTGTGGTTTCTTGCTTACCAGAGTCTCGAATGCCTTGTTTGTTTTATCTTCATTGTTTTGGATTGTCTTTTAAGCTCCTCTTGTTTTTTGCCTGCAGTGTCCTGTAATTCTTTCACACATTGAAAATAGTCAATCATTGTTCTTTTAAATGTGTCAGAAAGTTCCATCAGACTTTCTGGCTTCAGGAAATCAGTTGATACTGTGTTACTCTTTGGGGTGACATCTTGCTTTGGGCCGTAGGGTGTGAAGTATCCTGCTTACGTGTCATTGCTGTGGTAGACTTTTTCACACTTGAGGCAATAGCAGGCTCTTGATCTAACAGCACTGCTCCAGAGGAGGGTGGGACAGCTACTCTGCCTGGGTTTCTCTCTGAACTTTTGACTCAAGGGAAGATTTGCTTCAGTTCAGGAGAGAAAAGGCCTGTGAATTAATAGCCGCCTCTGTCAGACAATTGCAGCTTGGCCAGTCTAAGGTACTCTGTGGTAAAGATAGCTCAAACTTTGGGAGGTGAGAAGAAATGGAATGGTTTCACCTGTGATACAGATGTCTCTGGTGCAGTTCAGAGGGGTGGCGGCAAATCATCCTCCAAGCCTTAGGGTTGGGGCATCCAGGCTGTGGCACCAAGGTCTCCAGATGGACCAGGACCTACCAGTGGTGTGGGTGGGACTTCCAGGACAAGGGCTAGCTGGCTTCCAGACAGTAGGCTTGAGTGTCCTCGCAGCCAGATAAGGTCCTTCAGGAGTTCAGGTGGCAAAGCCAGGTACCTCCAGTTGGAGGAGGTGGGACCCCCACGAGGCAGCAGTGCCGTGGTCTAATGCTCCAGGCAAGAGACCTACCTCCTCAGGACGCACAAATTTTAAAGTCAGGTAAATAATTCTGATGAAGAATTCAAACTGCTTTGAAAGAATTGGGTAAAAATAAGGTCCCAGGAATTGAGTATACCAATTGACATATTTCAACTAACAGATGACGACCTAGATGTGCTCACCAAGTTGTGTCAAGAAATCTGGAGAACAATCATTTGGCCAATTGACTGGAAGAGATCTGTATTTATTCCCATTCCCAATAGAGTGTAGAAATTCTCAATATCATTAATATCACATGCAAGGAAGATTCTTCTGAAGTTTATCCAAAAATGACTGGAACAGCACATCAACAGAGAACTACCAGAAGTGCAGGCTGGGTTTAGAAGGGTTGTGGCATTAAGGATGTTGTAGCTGATGTTAGATGGATCTTGGCTGAAAGCAGGGAGTACCAGAGGAACGTCTATCTGTGGTTCATTGATTATGCAAAGGCGTTTGTGTGGATCACAACAAACTGGCTGACTCTGAGAAGAGTGGGAATCCCAGAACACTTGATCATGCTAATGTGAAACTTATACTTGGACCAAGAGGCAGTTGTCAGAACAGAGCAGGGTAACACTGCATGGTTCAAAATTGGGAAGGGTGTATGTCAGGGATGTATCCTGTCTCCATACCTTTTCAATCTTTATGCAGAACGTATCATCCAGGAGCCTGAGCTCTATGAGAAGATATGAGGCATCAGGATTGGAAGAAGACACTCATCAACAATCTGCATTATGCAGATGACACAACCCTGCTTGCTGAAACTGAGGAGGACCTGAAGCTCTTGCTGTGGAAGGTCAGAGACTGCAGTCTCTAGTATGGATTGAGGCTTAATAGCAAGAAAACAAAGATTCTCATTACTGGGCCAATTGGCAGTATCAGGATGGATGGTGAAGAAACAGATTGTTCACAGTTTTAGTTTGCTTGACTCCACAATCCACACTCTTGGCACCAGCAGCCAAGAAATGAAAAGATGTATTGTGACGGGAAAGTCTGTGGTTAGAGACCTTGCTAAAGTACTGAAGAGTAATGATGTCAGCGTGGAGACTAAGGGCTATGGTCTTTGCAATCACTTACTATGCATCAGAAAGCTGGACAATGACTAGGGATGATAGAAGGAGAATTGATGTATTTGAGCTGTGATGTTGGAGAAGAGTATTGAGTATACCATAGATTGCTAAAAGAACACACAAATTTGTCCTATAGAGAGTGAAGTGAGGCTTCTGGGAGGCAAGGATTCTGAAGCTTTGTCTGACATACTTTGGACATGTTGCAAGGAGGGACCAGTGCTTGGAGAGAGACAGCACAGGAGAGGAAGACCCTCGATGAGATGGATTGATTCAGTGACTTGGGTAATGGGGATAGGTGTGTCAGGGACAATGAGATTGGCACAGAATAGGGCAAGGTTTAAGGCTGTTATACATAGGGTCACTATGAGTCGCAGGCGACTCAAAGGCACACACCAGAACAACAACTTAATTGAACACTAAGATACGTTTTTAAGTCAGGTACCTATTTAATTGAATGTGCAGAGATGCAGGGGACACACGGAGACAGGGCAACATGCAAAGATGCAGGGTGGTGGTTGCAGCATAGAGAAGCAGGTCAATATTCGTGGTACAGAGACCTGAACTTAATTTTTTTTTAATTCTTTCATTGTTACGCATTTTCTTCACTTCCCGCTCTCCCCTCCCCTAGTCCACTTTGCAATACACCTTTCCCCCCTCAAAATAGCTACTTTTATTTTTTCCTTTTTTAAATTTTTTTTTATTTTACTTATTTATTTACAAAGTTTGAAAACACTTTTCACAAAAGATCCTTCCCATTTCCTTCACCCCACCCACCCATCCACACCCTTCTATTTCCACCCTACCTTGAATCCTTATACTACAATAACGGTATTATACAGTATTTGTCCTTGTGGGACTGAGTTAGTTCACTCAGTATAATGTTTTCCAGTCCCTCCCAAATTAGGTAGTAATTTACAATATCATTACTCCTGCATGCTGCGTAGTATCCATTGCATTAAGGTACTACAACTTCTCAGTCTGAGGTTGGACCTCTGGCCTGTTTCCATGTTCTTGTGATGGTGAATAATGCTGCTATGAACATTGGTGGCAAGTTTCCATTTGAGCCTTAGTTCTTATTTTCTTGGGTTATATCCCAAGCAATGGAATAGCTGGGTCATATGGAATTTCTTTGTTCAACTTTTTGAGGAAGCGTCAAACTGCCTTCCAGAGTGGTGGTTACATCCCACCAACAATGTAATGCAATTAATTTCTTATCGCAGATTGTTGACATTATTTATTTATTTTTATTTTTTTATATTTATGTATATATAATGCCCAATCATACAAACCTTTAAAACATTTCTTTATCTGTTCCAATGCAGTGTTCATCATCTATCCACTCTTCCTATTCTCCCCCTAACCCCCATGTTTGCTCTGTTTTATAACAGCAGTGTTATGCACTCCGCATAATGTCCTCCAAGCTACCTCATGTATAATGTTTTATGAGTTTGTTGTTTTCCAATGTTGCATAGTATTCCATTTTGGAAATGTACCATAGTTTTTCTATCCATTTGTTTATTGTTGGGCACTTGGGTTGTTTCTATCTCTTTACTATTGTGAATAACCCTAAAATAAACATGGGTTTGCATACATCTGTTTGAGTCGTGGTTCTGATTTCTTTAAGGTATATTCCCAGTAGTGGAATTGCTGGGTCAAATGGTATTTTTTATTTCCAACTTTTTGAGAAAGTGCCAGACTACCTTCCATAGTGTCTATACCACTTTACATTCTCACTAGCAGTGAATAAGAGTTCCAATTTCTCCACATCCTCACTAGGGTGTACGTGTTTGTGCAGTGGTTGGTTTGTTGTGGGTTTTTTTGTTTGTTTGTTTGTTTTGGTTGTGTACTTTTTCTGCCCTGTTGAACTTTGCTGTTGTTGCTGGGGTGAGATGAATGACATAGTTGTTTTGATTTGCATCTCTCTAAGAGCTAGGGATTTTGAACATTTCTTCATGTTTGTTTCCCATCTGAATGTCTTCTGTGGTGAATTTTCTATTCCTACTCTGTGTCTCTTGCAATTGAGATGTTTACCTTTTTCTTGTTGACATACTGAAGTATTCTGTAAATTTTAGATATTAGTTCCTTATCAGATATGTCATTGCCAAATGTATTTTCCCAGTCTTTGGATTTCCTTTTTACCCTTTTGGAGAAGTTTTGAGGCATATGGAGATTTGGCAAGTGACAAGTTATAGAATTGGACAATGACTCGGGAGGATAGAAGGAGAATTGATGCCTTTGAGCTGTAATGCCGGAGAAGAGTATTGACTACCAAGGACTGCTAAGAAAACAAACAGATTCATCCTGGAGAAGGTTAAACCAGACTGCTCCTTGAAGGCAAGGTTTCTGAGGCTTTGTCTAACATGCTTTGCACATGTTGTAAGGAGGGACCAATCCTTGGAGTGGGACACCATGCTTGGGATGGTGGAGGGATAGCCCAAGAGGGGAAGACCCTCTATAAGGTGGATTGATTCAGTGACAGGTAATCGGGATGGTTGTGTTGGAAGCAGTGTGATTGGCACAAGATAGAGCAGGGTTTAGGGCTGTTGTACATAGTGTCTCTATGAGACACAAACAATTCGACAGCACATAACACCAACAACAACAGGATTTGATTTTAAATTTGTATTTTAATGAAAGTTTATAAAGAACTTGGATTTTTATTCATTCATTGTTGCACATTCTCCTCCCTGTCCCCACCGTCCCAGTTCGCTTCTTTCATTGTTATGCAGTCTTCACTCCCCCCAGACCACTTTACTATGCATCTCTTATTCTGGACTCTTGTTATGCCAATAATAAATACCTAATCATATGTTCCTTTTATACAGTTCTTCCTCTTCTGTTTCAATGCTGTGTACATTATTTATCCCCTCTTCTTTGTTTTCCCCGAACCATATCAGTCCTATAACAGTGATATTATGCAGTATTTGTCTTTTTATGACTGAGATATTTCACTCAGCATAATGTCCTCCATGGTCACCTATTTTGTATATTTTATGAGTTCTTTGTTTTTCAGGGCTGCATTATATTCCATTGTGTGAATATATGACAGCTTCTCTATCCATTTGTTGATGGGCACTTGGGCTGTTTCCAACTCTTTGCTATTATGAACAAAGCAGCAAGAAACATGGGTGTGCATATATCTGCTTGGGTGGCAGTTCTGGTTTCTTTAAGGTATATTCCCAGTAGTGGAATTGCTGGGTCAAATGGTATTTCTATTTCCAACTTTTTGTGAAAGCACCATACCATCTTCCATAGTGGTGACACCATTTTACACTCCCACCAACAGTGAATAAGGGTTCCATTTTCTCCGCAACCTTTCCAGCATTTGTTACTTGTTGCTCTGTTAAATTTTGCTATTCTGCTGGGATGAAATGATACCTCATAGTTGTTTTGATTTGCATTTCTCTTAGAGCTAAGGATTTTGAACATTTCTTCATGTGTTTGTTTGCAATCTGAATGTCTTCTTTGGTAAAGTGTCTTTTCATATCATGTGCCCATTTTGCACTTGGGTTGTTTACCTTTATCTTGTGGTGTTCAAGTATTCTGGATTTAATTCTTAAAAGGTTCCATTCATCTATTTTCTTCTCTCCTGCTTGTAGTTTTGTTTTTTTTTTTTTTAGTTAAGCTTAGAAGTCTTTTCATGCTATGGAGATAGACAAGGCAATTTCCAATTTTATATGGAATTTAAAGAGACCTCAAATAAGCAAAGCACTCCTTAAAATGAGAAACAAGGTAGAAGGCATCACAAATCCTACTACACAGCTGTGGTGGTTAGATAGCATGGTATTAATACAGTGACAGACAGATAGATCAATGTAATAAAATTGAGAACCCAGAAATCAGCTCATCTACTGTGGTTAACTGATCTTTGACAAGGAAATTAAATCAGTTATGTTGGGAAATGACAACCTCTTTTACAAATGGTGTTGGCAAAAATTGGAAAACCATCTGCAGAAAACTCAAGCAAGACCTATACTTTACCCCATACAGAAAACCCAATGCCAGGAGGATCATGGACCTAGAAGGAAAACCAAAGACTATAAAATTCATCAGAGAAAAGCTAGGTTGGACGTACTCTAGCTAGGAACTACTCTAGAAGCCCTGATCCACAGCATGTTCTTGGTTGGGGTTTTTTGTTGTTGGTTTTATTTGTTTTTTTTTTAATTTTTAAACGTTTTTTTTTAAAAAAAAGTTATTTTATACTGGTTTACTTACAAAGTTCGCATACATTATTTTTCACACCATATATTTCCCCTTTCCTTTACCCACACCTCCCTCCACCTGTCAAATTTTGTGACCCTGTGATTAAGCCACACACACACACACACACTTAGATCCTCATACTTGTTCTATGATAATGGTTTTATAATCTGACTAGTGCTCTAGACCCTCAAACTCTGCCTCCAGAGGCACTGCTAATCCACAACATGAAGTGGCAATACTGGTAAAAAAAAATCATCACACATAGATAAAGTGCTGGTGAAAAGTGAGGTTCTGGTTGATTGTGCGTTTGATACTTCTCTGTAATTTGGTCAGAATAAGACGCGTGTGAGAAAGGCAGGGACAACACTGACACTAAAGTTAACTCTGCAATAAGGGATATACCTTTAACTTGCTGGTCTGTCAGATACTTCTCTAAATGTGAACATTCACATAAAGACAGACTAGGAAGAAGGATTGACCATCCACTTCTGAAATAGCAGGCCTCTGAAAACCCTATGTACCGTCTTGGCACCAGCAG
>NW_006399861.1:10609467-10612382 GCF_000299155.1 Elephantulus edwardii
TTGGGAGGGTGGAGGGACAGTGCAGGAGAGGAAGGCCCTCTATGAGGTGGATTGATTCAGTGACTGGGATAATTGGGATGGGAGTGTCAGAGACAGTGAGATTGGCACAGGACAGAGCGGAGTTTAGGGCTGTTATACATAGGGTCGCTATGAGTCGCAAGCGACTCGATGGCACATAACAACAACAACAACAAGATTTATAGTGAATCCATTCAATTGGACAAAGTGGTGGAAACAGGATTCAGCACTCAAATGCCATGTAATAGACCTCAATGTTTCCACTTGTTCATTGAAGAAAGCTTTATTTCTTATAGTAACAGAGCTGATATATTGGGGTGGGAGTTGTTGATTGCCATTGAGTCTAGCATGACTCATAATGACACTATGAACAAACAGCCTGAAGCCTTTGTAGAACTATCATCCTTTATCAAAGCTCATAGCATTTTCAGAGGCATGTTTTTCAGGAAGTGGATGGTGGTGGGGAGGGGAGGAAATCTCAGAGTTTCACCTTATTCATGGCTCAATTACACAACCCATTTATTTTACAACTTCAAATGGTGTCTAAAGCTAAAGTAAAGACATTTATCTTGAAACTTTGGATGGAAACAGATGGCAGATAATCATGAAAAAGGGGACACTGACACCCTGAATTCCATTGAATCATTCTTGCCAATAAACCATCTTTGTTACCCACATCTGATAAGGTTTACCCAATTGTATTGGATGAGCTTTCTCTGAAATACATAGGTACACACTTGAGGCATTGTCTATAATGTCACTGGAGGGAGATCATATGAAATGTTGCTAAATGTTCCCAGAAACCACAACCACCATCCCCCATTTTGCTTCTAAACTTATAACTAGATTTAAGTCCTGGAAATCCCCAAAAGACGAAGCACAAAATGTAACATAGGAAGAGATAGATACACTATAAAAGATTTTTTTTAATTTTTTCTATAGCATAGAGCTGGCAGCAACCCAAGTGCCCATCAACAAACGATTGGATAGAGAAGCTCTGGTATATTCACACAGTGGAATACTATGCTGCATTGAAAAACAAGGAACTCAAAATATTATGCAAAATGGATGACCCTGGAGGGCATTTGCTCAGTGAAACATCTCAGTCACAAAAGGACAAATATTGCATAGGGCTACTGTTGTAAAATGGGACTGACATTAGGGCTGAGGGAAGACCAAAAAGGAGGGGAGGAAGGATGTATATTGCATTGAAACAGATGAGGGAGAGAACTGTTTAAAGGGATATATGAATGGGTATTCTGTCATTACACAAGTCCAGAGTGAAAGCTGTGTAGGGGGAGGGATGCATACCAATGAAAGAGTTTTTCTCTTTTCAAAGAGAAGAGTGAATTGAGAGTGGGTGGGGTGGGCAGGGAGAAAAGTGCAACAGTGAATGACTGGAAACCCTAAGTCTTTGTAAACTTTCATTAAAATTAATAAAAAAATGAAAACAAAAGCTTGATTTGTTCCCTAATATATACAAATTAAAACCTAGAGGATACAAATGGGAATGACTTGAAATTATGGATAATGTTGCAAGGAATGTAAAGTGGGATCAGCCTGAATTTATTGATATGGATCCACAAAGTACAGTTTCCATGACGTATCACAGCTTGAGATGTTAGTATCTAATTTGATTTGATTGGTTCAATGAAGCATGCACTATGAGGTGGCATAAGTGAAATAAAATGGAAACATCAGACTTAACATTGGTTTACTGTAGAAGAAAGGCTCAGGGAAATGATCATAGTAGAGTAGATTTGTGAGGTTAGACCTGTTGACCCTACACATGGAATACCTTTTACAAGAATGGGAAGCAAGTTTTGGAAGGGAACTCCAAGACTCTTGACATTGCTATGATTGCTAGTTTACTGAAGTAAAATTTTACAGTGGGAACTGTCCTAATAGAATTAAAACATCTATCAACAATGGTACTGATTGAACCTCCTGGTAGTAAGGGCAAAGTGGTAGCTCTTAACTACCATTATGTAGGTCCCATAGTGGACAAAAAAAAAGCAAGTGAGATTTGCTAGGCTTTGATATATACTTGATGTAGACCACACTGTTAATGAGTTTTCCTTTATTTGACTACTCATAGCAAGTCTCAAGGGAACATGACCTCAATCCTCATTAAAAGAATGACTACAACATAATTGACAAACTGGAACATTATAAGCAGCCAAGCTGATATGCATTATTAACCACCATAAAGTCTTTGCTCAGGCCCATCTTAGAGTGGATCCCCAAATCCCTCCCCTAGTGAGCTCATTAGTTCCAGGATACACAATTGGAATAGATACACTCAGCAACGGCAGAACCCCAAGACTAGATCCCTGATGTATGAAGTAAGGGCTATAGCTGTAATAAAAGCCAAATATAAACCATAGAATTCCCTCTACTTGGAAAAATTATAAAGGAAAAGCAATATCCCTGGAAGAATTGCAGAGTGAATGCATGCCACCATCAAGGGGTGGTAATTGCTATTTTGCTGTTATCTGTTGTTTGCCTTTTATCTCATCTCTGCAAAACATGAATGTTGCAAGACGCTACACTGCAATCCCAGAGGTATGCGGTTCAAATCCACCAGATGCTCTGCTGGAGAAGGAGGGGGCAATCTCTTCCTGTACCAGTTAGATCTGATTTGACAGTACACGTAAAAATAATACAATAAAAATAAAAAAACATTAAAAACAAAAAAAAACCCATGATTGTTGTTGTTATGCACCATCGAGTTGCTTGTGATTCATAGCAACTCTATGTACAAGAGCCCTAAACCCTGCATGCCTGTTATGAATCCCACTCGGTCATTATGGATTATTTCTTTGATGTATCGTTGTATTCTATTGGCCAATATTTTATTCAAGATTTTTGCATCTATGTTCATAGGAGATATTGGC
>NW_006399861.1:10631653-10637548 GCF_000299155.1 Elephantulus edwardii
GTATATCCCTTATTGCGGAGTTAACTTTAGTGTCAGTGTTGTCCCTGCCTTTCTCACACGCGTCTTTACCCACTTATTTCCTGCTTCACCATCCATCAGGATACCCATCCACTTCTACCCCCTCCCTTCACATCTATCTCCCTTTCACCAGCCCCCATCTAATAACTTATATATGAAGCTTCCATGGCTTCTGTGATTTCAAACACATCCGCTGATGATCTAGAACATAGTATTTACAAGTACTTGCTATGTGTTAGAAAGCTGGACAATGATTAAGGATGATAGAAGAAGAATTATTGTCTTTAAGTTATGGTACTGGAGAAGAGTACAAGAACAAACAAGTTTATCCTGGAGAGGGTGAGACCAGGCTCTTCCTTGGAGGCAAGGATTCCAAGGACTTGTCTGACATACTCTGGGTATGTTGCAAGGAGTAGCCAGTCCTTGGAGAGGGATATCATGCTTGAAAGGGTGGTGGGAGAGCACAAGAGAGGGAGACCCTCGATGAGATGGATTGATTTCAGTGACTGGGGTAAGGAGGGTAGGTGTGTCAGAGATAATAAGTCTGGCACAGGATAGGGCAAGGTTCAGAGCTGTTGTACAAAAGGTCCCTATGAATCACAAGCCACTCAAGGGCACATAACAAAATTGATCTATCCCTATTACTTCCACATTTTTTCAAGTTTCCATTGAATCTTCCCTATTCCTTCACCCTCCCCCTGCCCCATTCATCCACCCATTAATCTCTGCTATCTGAGTGATTTCCTTTCTTCCCCTTTTTTTCAGACCCTTTCACTTTTCTCTTCCCCTATTGAACATTCACACTCCTCTTGCTCAGTCATCTTTCCATTCTTACAGTAATGGTCTTATGAAATATTTGTATGAGACAGTTAGTTCACTCCAAATAATGCTTTCAAGACTCTCTCACATTATATTGTATTTTATTAAATCATTGTTCCTTAGTGCTGCATGTTATTTGGTTGTGTGAATGTACCACAATTTCTCAATTTGTTTGATGGGAATTTAGGCTGTTTCCATTTTATTTCTTTTTTTTTTGCTATTATGAGTAAGTCTGTTATAAAAATAGGTGTACATGTCTCAGTTTTTATTTACTTGGGGTGTAGTCCTAGCAGTGGAATAGCTAAGGACATAGGGATTTCTAAGTGTGCTCTATTCAAAAGGTTTTCCAAGACTTGTTATTTCAAAAATGAATGGCAAATCCTCCATCCTAATATGTTCTAATTTGGAAGATATGATTTAGTACAGCATCTGACAAGAGAAGTGTTATATTCAAAAGAGCAGATTTCAGACAAGCAAACCTATACGTATCTAAGTTATTAAGAGCAGCAACATGCAAAGATACTTCCCCAATGCAAAAACTGACAGACAAACCCTTAAGCACAAATCATAAGGACAAGAAAACATACAGATGTAATGATTCTGGCAGCAAGGATTCCCCCATCAAGGCAGTGGCACAAGATCCAGAAGGTCTTAAGGTTGTCTGTGTTTGATCAGCAGCAGTTATCCAATTTCACCAACACCATTTGGCATAATGCTAGTTTTTGATGAATTTTCTCCCAATCCTGCTATCACATTTTTCTTTATAGAGTCCAGTTTCTGGAACGATTTGCTTAACGTACAGATTGAATAAGTATGGAAAAAAGATACAACCCTGAGCTCATTGTTCCTCATTTTGAACTATGCAGTGTTCCCTTCTAGGTGGAGCTCTCCCAATATAAAAATAGAACATTTGCCAAATTAAAAAAAGAGAAGAAATGAAACTCTGGAAGGCCGTTCTTTTCTGTTCTATCAGGTCTAAGTTGGAACTGACTGCTGAGCCAAGAGTTTGTTTTTTCTGGATATTTTCGCCCAGTGTTGGACCCCACACAACATGAAGGAGGGCAAGTTTGCAGAGGGAAACCCAGAGAGCCAGGACACCCTAGGGAATGTAGGTGGTGAGGAAAGTCTCAGGCCCAAAACAATAAGCAGGAGCCCACCCCATATTGCCATAGTAACTGTCCACAGCCTCAGCAAATCAACACAGGTTATCTTTGACAGCCACTTACTGTTCCTAGGCAGACCATCCAATCAAAGTAACATCCAGGGCTCTTTGTGTGACCAGACTTGGTCTTTTGCAGTGTGGTTTGCCAAGTTCCAAGAGTTCCTTGACTTCCAAGCAGTATAGATAAATAGAACATTGAGTAAAGTTCATGTATTAATGTTAACTCTGCCACAAATGTTCTAGGCTCTGAAGACGTGGAGCCTGAGAAGAAGAGAAGAATGGAGGAGGCCTGAGCTGACCCTCTGGGAGGGAAGCTAGGCCAGGTGCTAGAGGTACCCAGATTCCTTCTGTCTGGAAGATGCCACTGTATCTGCCATCTCACAGGGGAGGATGAAGGGTCTTCCTGGGGAAATTGAATGTCACAATGAAAAGGCAAGTCCTACCACTTTAAAAATATTTATCTTTCTTGATTCAAAACCATGCAGTGTTTTCTTGTTCTCTTCGGACATCAGCTCGTTGGTCTGGGTATAGTTTCCGTATGAGAGTAATTAAATGCTCTGGCATTCCTGTTCTTCTCATGTTAGCCATAATTTGCTATAATCGACACAGCCAAATGCCTTTGCGTAGTCAGTAATGTACAAATAGACATTCTTCTGGTTTTTGCTTTCAGCCAGTATCCATCAACAATAATATCCCTGGTGCCACCGCCTTTTCTTAACCTAGCTTGAACTTCTGACAGTCCCTGTCGATGTACTGTTCCAGCCGATTTTGGATGATCTTCAACAATAGTTTGCTTGCAAGTGATAATAACAGTATTGTTCTATAATATTCATGTTCTATTGTATCACCATTCTTGGGAATGTTAATAAATATACATCTCTTACAGTCAGTCAGTCAACTGTCCTGCAAATTCCTTAACATAGATTGGAGAGCACATCCAGGACTGCATCTGGTAGTTGTTGTTGTATGCCTTTGAGTCTCCTGTGACTCATAGTGACCTTATGTACAACAGCTCTGAACTCTGCCCTGTCCTAAGCCAGTCTCATTGATTTCAACACACCCCACTATCCCAGTTACTGTATCATTCTGTCTCATCCAGAGTTTTCCTCTCCTGTGCTGTCCCTCCACCCTTCCAAACATGATGTCCTTCTCCAAGGACTGGGCCCTCCACAACACACGCTCAAAGTATGTGAGACAAAGCTTCAAAATCCCAGCCTCCAAGGATAAATTCAGTTTCAGACCTATGTGTTTCTTGACAGTCCATGGTATGTTCAAGACTCTTCTCCAGCATCACAACTCAAAGGCATCAATTCTTCTTCTGTCATCCGTAGTCACTGTCCAGCTCTCTGATGAATAGCAAGTAATTGTGAAGGCCATGGTTTGGATCAGGTGCACCTTAGTCTCTAGACTGACATTGTTGCTTTTCAGCACTCTGCAGAGGTCCCTGACTGTAGATTTTCTCAATGCAATCGTCTTTTGATTTCCTGACTGCTGGTGCCAAGAGTGTTAATTGTGGAGCTGAGCAAGCTGTAACTGTTAACATCCTCAATCTCTTCTGCATCTATCATGGTGCTGCTGATTGGTCCAGTGGTGAGAATCTTTGTTTTCTTGACGTTGAACTTCAATCCATATTGAAGACTACAGTCTTTGACCTGCATCAAGTGCTTCAGATCCTCCTCAGTTTCAGCAAGCAAGGTATCACATCGATTCCTGGGACATTTTTTTGACCACTGTCTTCAGTATAACTTGAACTTTATCTTTCATAACCATTGGATTTTGTTCATATGGTACTGCCTAAAATTTTTTCAATGTTGTTTAGTTCTTTTTGGTAAAATTGCAATGTATTCCTGCCATCTTCGTTTTTGTTTTGTTTTATGGGTTTCTCTCTCTCTCTCTCTCTCTCTGTGTTTTCATTTCTATTTTATATTAGTTTGCATAAAATTTTGTATATATTGTATTTCATCCCTGGCGCACACCCTTCCCAATTTCCAACCATACAGTGTTTTCCTTGCTCTATTCTGACAGCTGCCTCCTGGTCCAAGTATAGGTTTTGCATTAGCACAATCAAGTGCTCTAGAATTCCCATTATTCTCAGAGTCAGTCACAATTTATTATGATCCACACAGTCAAACACCTTTACATAATCAATGAAACAAAGCTAGACATTCCTCTGGTATTCCTTGCTTTCAGCTAAGATCCATCTAACATTGGCTACAATATCACTAGTACCACGACCCCTTCTAAACCCAGCCTGTACTTCTGGCAGTTCTTTGCTGATAGGCTGTTCCAGTTGTTTTTGGATAATCTTCAGCAGAATCTTGCTTGCATGTGAAATCAATGATATTGTTCTAAAATTTACACACTCTGTTTGGTCACCTTTCTTTGGAATGGGACCAAATACAGATCTCTTCCAGTCAGTTGGCCAACTGGATATCCTCCAGATTTCTTGGCACAACTTAGTGAGCACATCCAGGGCAGCCTCTGTTAGTTGAAATATGTCAGTTGGCTGTATGAGGAGAAGTGTGGCATCAGGATTGGTGAAAGAATCATCAACAATCTGCGTAATGCCGATGACACAACCCTGCTTGCTGAAACTGAGGAGGACCTGAAGCGCTTGCTTCAGAAGGTCATGAACTGCAGCCTTCAATATGGATTAAGGCTCAACATCAAAAAGACAAAGATTCTCACCACTGGGCCAATTGGCAGCATCAGAATGGATGGTGAAGAGATTGAGATTGTTCACAGCTTTAGTTTGCTTGGCTCTACAGACAACACTCTTGGCACCAGCAACCAGAAGGTTAAAATACATATTGTGATGGGAAAGTCTGCTGTTAGGGGCCTCTCCAAGTACTGAAGAGCAATGGTGTCGCTTTGGAGACTAAGGTGCATCTGATACAGGCCATGGTCTTCGCAATCACTTATTACGCATCAGAGGGCTGGACAATGACTAGGGAGGATAGAAGAAGAATTTATGCCTTTGAGCTGTGGTTGCTGGAGAAGATTATTGAATGTACCATGGATTGCTAAGAAAATGAACAGGTTTATCATGGAGAGGGTTAAACCAGGCTGCTCCTTGGAGACAAGGATTCTGAGGCTTTGTATGACATACTTTGGACATGTTGCAAGGAGGAACTGTTCCTTGGAGAGGGATGTCATGCTTGGGAGGATAGAACGACAGTGCAGGAGGGGAAGTCCCTCTATAAGGTGGATTGATTCAGTGACTAGGATGGTTTCTGCTGAGAAATCGGCACTTAATCTTATCTGTTCTCCTTTATAGGTTACTCTATGTTTCTCCCTTGTTGCTTTCAGGATTCTCTCCTTATCTTTGGTTCTGGCAAATTTAACTAAAATATGCCTTGATATTTATCTTTTGGGGTCTAATCTATATTGTGTTTGCTGAGCTTCCTCAATACATATTCTCTTGTTCTTCATTATGCCTGGGAGGTTTTCCTCTAGTAATTCTTCCACAACTTTTTCAGTGCTTTTACTTGCTTCTTCCTTTTCTGGGATTCCAATGATGTGCATGTTATTTCTCTTGATGGTGTCCCACATTATTCTTAGGTTTTCTTCTTTTTCCTTCTTTTCTGAATCTGCTTTTTGCTCTAGCAGATCAGTGGTGACAATTCGGTCTTCAATTTCACGGGTTCTGTGTTCTATCTCGTCAACTATGCTCATGTTGACAGGATCTGAAACATTGGACCTTATATTTTGAATAGTGGATTCTTGTATTTCCAGTGCTGCTAATGCCTCATTTGTTTTCTCTGCAATGTTCTGCATTGTTGTTTTTATTTAGCTCCTCCTGGGTTTTGCTTGTTGTTGTTCTTGTTACGTGTCTTTGAGTCGCTTGTGACTTATAGCGACCCTATGCACAACAGCCCTAAATTCTGTGCTGTCCT
>NW_006399861.1:10638806-10642141 GCF_000299155.1 Elephantulus edwardii
TAGTTTCCACACTCTGTTGGGTCACCTTTCTTTGGGATAGGAACAAATCAAGTTTATCTTTCATCCATTCGATATATTCATTGACTCCTCTTTTAAATTCTGTCATAAAGTTACATTCGACATTTTGGCTTCAGGAAATCCCCTGATACTGTGTCACCCTTTGGGGGTGACATCTTGGTTTGCCCTTGTGTATTGTGTGGGATAGCTTGTTTCTTCGAGACATTTTGAAGATATGTTCTTGATCTGAAGACAATGCTCTAAATATCAGTTGGGCAGCCACCCCACTTGTGTGTTTCTCTGAACTTCTGACTTCAGATAAATGTCAGTTCAGAGCCTGTGAGGGCAATATCTTGTTGGTAAGAGTGGTCAAGGTGCTCCCGATTAAAGACAAGTTGATTGCCCAGACGTGTAGGCACTGGTGTGGAGCTAAATGGGGTGAGGCAGGCACAGGGTTGGGGTTATCGCAAGGGCAGGTCAAACACTTGGGGGACCTTGCTCAAACCTCTGCTGTCTGAGTGTGTTCACGATTGGGGTCCCTACTGACATTCCTGCTGTCCATTTCCCACCCAGTGGTTTTCTCAGTGTTCCCTGCCTGGTGGCACTTATGCAGGTGCCTTCACACAACAGCCCCTGCTCCAGCATGGTCCTGGAACCAACAGGACCCAGGAAGTCAAGGTCAAATTCCTACCAACGCACTAGCCTCTGGCTGGTCTTCAGAGTCCACAAAAGCCAGGCTGATTCATTTCTGTGCAGTCGGTGTGGCCTAAGAGTTGTTGTTGTTGTTATGTGCTGTTGAGTCGCTTGCGACTCATACCAACAGTTAACAGATGCTGCCCTGGACGTGCTCACCAAGATGTGCAAAGAAATCTGGAGAACGACGACTTGGCCAACTGACTGTTCCTATCTCAAAGAAAGGTGACCCAACAGAATGTGGAAACTACAGAACAATCTTACTGATTTTACATGCAAGCAAGATTTTACTGAAGATTATCCAAAAAAGACTGTATCAGCACATCAATAGAGAACTACCAGAAGTCCAGGCTGGGTTCCTCTGGGGTTCCGTGGTGGCTGGCAGATAGTTGCTCCTCCCAGGTCTCTTAGAAGCTGGGGGAGGTTGGTTGCTCCTCCAGAGTTGCAGGGTGGCAAGCGGTTACTCCCTACTTGCTCCTGGTGGGTGGGCTTCACAGTGGCTTGGCTGATGTCTCTTGGACTCAGCTGTCCTGTGTGTGGTTGAAACTCCAGCTCTCTGGCTGTGCTGGGTTCCAGCTGGCCTGCAATACATTTTTTAATTTCCTGGCTACTGGTGCCAAAAGTGCTGACCGTGGAACCAAGCAGATTAAATTTGTTAACAATCTCAACCTCTTCACCATCCATCTTCATGCTGCCAGTTGGCCCAGTGGTGAGAATCTTTGTCTTTTTTATGTTGAGCCTTAATCCATTTTGAAAGCTGAAATCCTTGACCCTCTGCAGCAAGCACTTCAGGTCCTCCTCAGTTGCAGCAAGTAGGGTTATGTCATCTGCATAACACAGATTGTTGATACGTCTTCCATCAATCCTGACGCTGCACTTCTCCTCACAGAGCCCAGCCTCCTGGATAATCTGCTCAGCATACATGTTGAAAAGGTATGTAGATAGGACCCATCCCTTGAATACACACTTCCCAATTTTGAACCATGCAGTGTTTCCTTGCTCTGTTCTGACGACTGCCTCTTGGTTCAAGTATAAGTTTCGCATTAGCACGATCAAGTGTTCTGGGATTCCCATTCTTCTCAGAGTCAGCCACAGTTTGTTATGATCCACACAGTCAAACACCTTTGCGTAATCAATGAAACACAGACATTCTTCTGGTATTCTCTGCTTTCAGCTAAGATCCATCTAACATTAGCTACAATATCCTTAGTACCATGAACCCTTCTAAACTCAGCCTGGACTTCTAGCAGTTCTCTGTTGATGTGCTGTTCCAGTTGTTTTGGATAATCTTCAACAGAATCTTGCTTGAATGTGAAATCAATAATATTATTCGATAGTTTCCACACTGTTGGATCACCCTTCTTTGGAATGGTAACAAATACAGGTCTCTTCTAGTCAGGTGGCCAAGTGGTTGTTCTCCAGATTTCTTGACACAATTTGGTGAGCGCATCCCAGAGTAGCATCTATTAATTGAAATAACATCAATTGGTATACCATCTATTCCTGGGGCCTTATTTTTTTGCTATTTCCTTCATAGCAGCCTGAACTTCTTCCTTCATCATCATAGCCCTTGTTCATATGTTGTTTTATTAAATTCTTCTGTTTTTGCCTATCCCTTTTGATATAGTGACTCAGTATATTCTTTCTATCTTCTTTTAGTACTTCCTGGATAATTTAATAGTCTGCCTAAACATCCTTGATTATAAAAACTCGAGGTTTGAATTTATTCTTCAGTTCCTTGAGTTTAAGAAATGCTGAGTGAGTTTGGTCCTTTTGATTTTCTGACTCCAGCTCCTTGCACATTTCATTGTGATATTTTACTTTGTCTTCCTGCGCTGCCTTTTGGGTTCTTCTGTTCAGCTCTTTAGTATCTTGAATTCTTCCTTCTTTTTTGGCTTCTGTGTACTCCAGTGCAATATTCAGAGTTTCTTCTAACATCCATTTTGGTCTTTTCTTCCTCCTCTGTGTTTCTAATGACTGTTTGCACTGTTCCTGGATGATACCCTTGATAACTGATCACAACTCATCTGGTCTTTGCTCATTAGTGTTCAAGGCCTCAAACCTGTTCCTGCTATTGTTCTGAAATTCGGGTGGGATAGACTTGAAGTCATATTTTGGTTCCCATGGATTTGGTTTAATTTTCCTTAGCTTCAGCTTGAACTTGCATATGAGCACAATCAGCTCCTGGCCTAGTTTTCACAGCTGATATTCCACAAATGTAATCAATCTGATTCCTATGCATACCATCAGGTGAAATCCATGTGTATAACCTTTGTTTATGTTTCTTATAAAATGTATTTGCAATAAATAAGTCACTGATTGTGCAATATTCAATTATTTTTTAAATTTATTTATTTATTTTTCATTTCAATGAACATCTACGGAGATTTTGGAATTCCATTCATTCATTGTTGCACCCTTCTCCCCGCCCACCCCCTCCCTCATCCCAACCCCCGAGTTTGCTCCTCTCCTTGAAAAGCAAAAGAAAAACTCCCTCATTGGTACACAATCCCTCCACACATCTCCCAGCCACATTCCCAACCCCAAATATAATCCACTCTGCAACCCTCATTCCGTACTCTTACGATAAACATAATGTCCTAAAATATAATACTTTTAAACTATTCTCTCCCCCATAGACTTCA
>NW_006399861.1:10645617-10673401 GCF_000299155.1 Elephantulus edwardii
ATCTTTGCTAGCACTGTTCTGTAATTCATAAAGTTTCTTTTTTATCCACTGAAAATATTCAATCATTGTTCTTTTAAAATCACTATCAGAAAGGTCCATTAGGCTTTCTTGCTCCAGGAAATCCATTGCTCCTGTGTCTTCTTTGGGGGTTGATATCTTGCTTTGAGCTGGTGGGACAAGTGAAGCACTCTGCTTTCTATGGCCCAATGGTGTGGCAGAGTTCTTCGTGTCTGAGGTGGTAGATGGTTTTTGATTTGACGTCACTGCTCCAGAAGAAGGTTGGGCAGAAACAAGAGTAGATGTGTAGAGGGTGCGTGCACACTCCAACACTCACGTGAGTGGGGAGGGAGGAAGCGCACACTGGTACACGTGGGGAGGGCCTTGGGGGAACTTAAATAATGATAGAGGAAGTCTGTTGTTCCCTTTCTGGAATAGCTTCCCCACTCTTTGGATATGCTAAGGATGTCCCAGTTGTTTGAGTTAGTGGGCCCTACGTACTCAGGCCAGAAACCAGTTTGATTCCCCACTTAACTTAATCCTCAATGGTACATGAGTATTTTAGGGGAGGTTGATAAATCTTATAGATGTGGCATATCTGATTGGCCTGGCACTCCCTCCACTGTCCTTGCAGATTTCCCACCAAAGTCCAAGTTTGCAAAGATGGCGTTTCCCCACAGACCTCTGGGAACTGTAGTCTGTACCTGCAAATTGTAGGCAGAGGGGGTTGGGAAGGCTGGGTCACAAGCCCTGGCCCAGCACTCCCTCTGCTGCCCTTTCAGATTTCCCACCAAAGTCCCCAATTATTTATTTTTTTTAAAGATCTTCCACCTTAATATTTATTCTTCTATAGTTTGGTTTTTGTTTTCAAGAGTCAGCCATTGGGGGCCGTGCTCTAGGAATATGAAAGTTTTTTGTCTTCCTGGGTTAATTGAGATGTGCAGGTAGCCATTGTTTTTACCTGTACAGTGATTTGTTACCAGTTAAATAAAAGAAACAAAACAAAACATAGCCTCCTGTCTTTTCATATTCCAGGAAGATCACCCAAATTAGCTGTGGTTCCAAATTTTGCCCAAGTAGTGTGTGTGGACACCTGCAAAGTACTAGAGCACAGCTCTCACTCTACCACAGAGAAACAAAACAAGAGAATATAAATTGTGGGTCCAGATAATCAGTGATGAAAGATAGCCCAGTGAACAAATAGCTTTATAATACTCCTACCTTGCATTTCTACTCCAAAATAAATTCCAGAATGATTAAAATGTTAACTGTAATTTTTCAAACATATTAAAATTTGCATTTCATTCTTGTAAATGAAAAGTGGAAGAATATTTGGAAAAACAATTTTATAATTTTGGAGTGAGCAGTACTTTTCTCAACAAAATATGAAGCCCAAATAAGAAGGAAAACATTTAAAATAATTTAAAAATCTTCATAATAAAAGACACGTTAAATCTGGTTGTGAATTTAGTAATAGATTGAGGGAAATAATGTAGAATATTTAATAAATATTTTATATATTCCAAATGACATATAAAGATAGTAAAAGACAATATCAAAATAGTTAAAGAATATAAAGTATCCTTACATAAAGAAAAACAAATATAGGAGGGCATCTAGCATTTTGCCATTCAAATTACAAGCAAAGCAGATGACAAAAATTATAAAGATTTATCATTTCCCTTTCTATAAAGATGACACCAAAAGTGAAGAAGGAAGCCCCACCCCTTCCAAAACTGAAGCCAAAGCAAAGATGTTAAAGGCCAAGAAGGCATCTTGAGCATTCACAGTCACTAAAAAAGGAAGAGCCACACATTTCCCACCTTCCTGGGGCCTAAGATGCCGAAACTCTGAAGGCAGCCCATATACCACTGGAAAAGCGCCCCTAGGAGAAACAAGCTCAACCACTACACCATCATCAAATTTCCCCTGACCACTGAGTCAGGGCTGAAGACAGAAGATAACAACACACTTGTGTTCATTGTGATGTCATGGCCAACAAGTCAAACTAGCTGTAAAGAAACTCTATGACATTGATGTTCCCTGATGGAGAGAAGAAGGCCTATATTCGACTTGCTCCTGACTGTGATGCTTCGGATGTTGCTGACCAAACTGGGACCATCTAAACTGAGTCCAGCTGGTTACTTCTAAATACAAATTTTTCTCACACACAAAAAAATTATAATCAAGGATTGGACAGCATATAGTCAAATTCTATCCGATGGCAGACATTTTAATAAGGTGAATCCACTTGAGGAGTCAGTGTTATCCTATCCCCCCAAAAATGTAAAAAATATATCACATTTGAGCTAGTACTTCAACCTCAAGGAACCATCCAAAAGAAACATTTATATACTCTTACTGAAGTAAAATACAAAGATTTCCACCACAGTCTTGTCATCACTGTGGGAAATTGGAACAGTAGAATGATCATCAACAGTAAATTGATAAAATATTGCTGTCCATCCTCTTAGATATACTTCATTATGATAGCCTAGGCCCAGTCCAGGACGAATGCTCTAGGTTTGTACTATTTATTTTATTCATTATCAGCTACACTAAGCATTTTTTTTTACACTAAGCATTTTAAATATAACCATGTGAAACATGGTTATATATTTTTTATATATTTTAAATATATATTTTAAAAATATATATTATATATAAAAATATATATAATATACAATTATATAATATATAATCTATATTATATATAATATATATAAATATATATTTTTAAATATATGTCTTTTATATATTTTAAATATAACCATGTGAAACATGCTTCAAAGAGTTGTAAGCCAGAAGTACTGTCTAAGATCAGCTTTGGCTCCTACATCTTGTTTTTGATAGGGTAAATGAGTTATCTAGACTGTCATTAGTCATCTGCAGAGTTCCAGTCTCCCAGCTGCATCCCATGGTCTCGCCATTTCATCAAGGCCGTGCCATCTTCTCCTGATGTGCTTGTGCATGTAAGTGGGAGAAGAGTGTGTTGGGGCCTCACGTTAGTGCCACTAGGGGAGGCTTCGGGCTCTGTGGAATCTTTTCCAGCAATATTCACATCAGCTGGGCCTATCCTGAATGTAGCTGAAGTTCTAGAGTCAGTTTTCAAGATGGTAGGCCAGGAAGACAGGGATGATGCTTTTTCATGGTGCTGAACACACCTGGTAATGCCAGTACTACTTCACTTTGAAAGGCTCAATCTGCTTGGTCCAGCATCCCATGTTACATTGATCTTTGTTCTTGAGATATGGTTTTGGAAGACTTTGTGACACCGTCCTGGGAACTGAACAGCTGGCAAATTCACAGCAGGCTGGTGGTTGCCATAGTGACAAGGTGCTCGAGCAGTTGTCATGGAGTTGAGAACTGAGGCCTCTTGCCATTGGTTCAGTTTTCTGCGTGGCAGCTCTAATGAAGGGATGGTAAGCAGTAAGCACTGCTGAGGCCTGTGGGTGTGAATGATGAGAGCCACTTCTGGTCACCAAAGCAACCGCACCTTTTCCCAGGGGCAGCAGGCCTGGCCAGAGAAAACCCATTTCCTCCCTGAGTAGAAGCAGGAAGTGTTGGCCCAGTGATTGAAGGAAGCCAGGTTAATGTGTGTGAGGAATGTAGTAGCCTGCAGCCTAATCAACTGAAAGCTGTCCCGGGCTGGAGGGGACAGGACAGTTCCTCCAGGCTTTGCCCTGAGTTCACAGCGCACACAGCTTCACATAGCCCTGAGGAAATTCTGACTTGCACCAAAGCACCCACTGGTGCTGGTGGAAAGACACCAATCTGAGGAGCTTTGGTGGAGACTAACTGGCTGCTGCCCTATTGGAGAAAGCTCAACAACTTGACGGAACAACAATGAAAAGAAGGAAACTGTGATTGAACTTCATCTTGGGAACCCATATTCAGAAAGAAACTTTGGGATATCTTTTTTGCAGAGACCTGTTTGGGAGTGTGGAGTGTACGAGGCCCAGGCTCACCAGGGCTGGCTGCTGTATAAATGCTGGATTACAGAACCAGAATGGAGAGCGCCAAGAAGGAGAAGGTAGCTCACCGCTTCTTGAGGTTTTGTGGAAGCATTTGTTTCTCCTCAAGGTTTGTTTAGCATTGACAAGGGTCTGCACCTCAGAGTCTGATTTTGTCTGCAGCCTTTTAGAAAAGTTGGAGCTAAGGAGCACTCTGGGGAACACTACCTTTCTTGGGGTGTGGTGTGGGGCAGGGACAGATTGGGTCTTCTTCCTATGGGAGTGTTAATCCAGGTGCAGACCTCCATTGGCTAGAGGTACTAGAACAGTGTGATCTTGGGTCCTGGATCTTTAGTAGATAGAACTAACTGTCCTACACTTAAAACAACATCGATACATCTCACAATAGGTCAGAACCCTGTATCTTCACAAAAGAGCCACTTCATATTGAGCCTGAGAATCAGTGCTTCCTGGTAAGGAATAGAGAGAGGGCCACTATCTTTCCAAAACAAGGAGAAATCCAGGCTGTCTCTGAGCCAGCCTGCACCAAAAAAGGAAGCTGCAGATGGACTGCGCAACTGATAAGTACCACCACAGGGCCATCAGGTGCATCCCCATCACCTAAGGCCTAGGAGCCCCATGAAGTTAGCCAGGCCAGGACACTGCTCCCCGCTCCCCTGCACTGAGCCTCTTACTTACCTCTTCCTCCCTCATGTGACCTGACAAAGTCAGCATAAATTGATCTGGCTCTGTTCCAGGTAGAGGTAATGCTTTCAGCCCTCTACAGGGTTTGCACAGCTACAGGCAGCCACAAGCACACCTGGGCTACACACACTGGTGGTATGATGGAGCCTCTGGTTGACATCTTGTGAGGCATCGGGGAAGAAGCAAGGCAGTGTCTTTGATGGCATATCAAAGAGGCCACCTGATGACAGTAAGAAGTAGGATATTTTCTTCAAATGGTGAGAAAGAAGATGGTGTCAATGTGTGATTATGCGGTCCAGCAAGGCTGCAGTGGAACGTGTTCCCAAGCTCCCTGTGTTCATTGTGGTATGTCCTGGAGTCTTGTTTTCCTTGGGCCATGCACTTACTCTCCTTTAGGGTCAATCCTTTCCCACCACCTCCCATCTATGCTGGCATCACAAAGCCATTTCTGCCCTATATACCTGAGGGAAGATCCGCATCAGGCCCCGGTGCATCAACCACTGCACACATACTTTGAGGCACCAAAATGTCAATAATTGAGAGAAGCAATCTTTTAATGCAATATTTTTAAAAAGCCCAAAATTGGTACAAAAATCCTAGGATATAAAAAGTTTCAATAAGTACAATTTCAGCATTACTGTGGTTAAGTCAAATAGTGCAGATCCTTGTCTGGGTTCAAAGCTGCTCCCACAGGTCCTGAGGCTTGGAAGATTTGAGAAGTTTTGGGGGGTGATATGCTCTAATGAGCTGCTACTTTCTGCCAGATGGAGCTGCTCTAGTCTGTGGGTGCTGCTCTGCATCCCACAGGAACCTGCTGCAGCCCATGATCACAATCAAAACCCTCTCCAGATCTGCACCATCAGACCCTGTGTGCTGCAATTCTTCCCTTTCAGTAGTATGTCTGTATCTTTTGAACTTTTTTTTTGTTATATCCTCAGACTTTTAACAAAATTGGTTTCCTTACAGAATTTGTATACATTGTGATCCACACTTTTCTTCATTTACATTGTGTTTCACACAATCATTCTCTTACATTATATTTTATAAAATTAATCACCATTGGATCTTGCCCATCATTACCCTGTCTTTTCACCTGGATCCTTTCCATTTCCTTCCACGACCCATCCCTCCACCAACCAAACTGTGCAGCCCTGTGGTTTCTCCCCACCCATCTTCAGCCCTATCCATTCTGCCTTGAGTTTCCATACATGTTATCCTTCTATTTTTACAATAATGGTCTTATGTAATATTTGTCCTTATGAGACTGCATTGGTTCTCTCAACGTAATGCTCTCCAGCCTCTCCCATGTTACTTAGTATTTTGTTGCTCCTGAGTTTTGCATAGTATTCATTGTGTGAATGTACCATAACTTCTCAATCCATTTGGTTGTGCTTGGACACTTAGGCTGTTTCCATGTTCTTGTGATGGTGAATAATGCGGCTATGAACATTGGGGTACAAATCTCCATTTATGCTCAGTTCTAATTTCCTTCGGATATATTCCTAGTAGTGAAATAGCTGGGTCCCAGGATGTTTCTATGTTCTACTTTTTGATTGGCTGATTTCATACACTGCTCTGTCCTGTGCTAACAGTGGTACTTGAGCCTCCTACCTGTGGTGATGCCTCTAGGATCTACATGGAGCTTGAGGACTCAGTCCCCTACTTGGGCACCTCTCAACAGGCTTCAGCTCCTCAGTTTCCCCAGGTGTTAGAGCTAGGCCTGGTGGTCCAGAGGTGTCCCACCTCACAGCTCCTGCCCTGTGAGCTTGTCCAGCCTCCCCACTGTCCCCTATTATTACCCACTCATTTTTCAGTCTGTGACCAACAATGTTATTGCCACTTCATTCTCTGGTTGTTTCTCTGCCCCAAAAGCACTTGGTGTAATCACTGTAGCTTCTTCATGTCATGTTGAAGACAAGTTTACCACTCTCTTGCCTCATTTTTTTTTCTGATTTCTTCCATACATTTGCTTTTCAGATGAAGTGTAGAATTATTAGCCTAGTGTCAGAAAATGTCCTATGGGGGTGTAATTTGAGGAGAAATTAAGCTTCTCACTAGGGATAGAAACAACATTTTATTAATTCAGATCTTTATCTTTCAATAAGCTATTGGGAAAATGTCATTTCTTTGGTTCTTAGACTCTTATTTAAGAGATCAAGTTCATGACAGTGTTTTCTTTATTTTTTTAAATTTTCAAACATTTATTTGAGCACTTATATAAAAATTCAATTTAACTCATCTTAACATTGCAGCCAGAATTATATAGTAAAAATGCAGGCTTTATTTTACTACATATCTGATCAAAATGTCTTCAATGATTCTTTATCACAGATAAAAAAATAATCCAAAAGCCTTAGCTTGGAATGAAAAGGTCCATACCAGCTTTTCTGACTTGCTACATAATTTTTTTTCTAGTCTATTTTTTTCTTGCTTGCTCTGGCAATACGTATCACTTATTTTTATTTTTTAATATAAAATTTTTATTTTATACTGATTTATTTACAAAGTTTGTGTACATTATTTTCACATCAGATCTTTCTGATTTCCTTAAACCACCCCTCCCTCCACCCATCAAATTGTGTGACCCTATGATTATGTCCCTCTCCCATCCTCACCCCCTGCTCTCCCTTTGCCCCCTTAGATCCTTATACATGTTTTATTAGTGATCTATTTCTATAATAATGTTATATAGTATTTGTCCTTATGGGACTGAGTTAGTTCACTTAGCATAATGCTCTCCAGTCCCTCCCAAGTTAGGTAGTGATTTACAAAGTCATTGCTCCTGCATGCTGTGTAGTATTCCATTGTGTGGATGTACCATAATTTCTCAATCTTTTAACTCAGTGAAGAGGTGCTTCTTTTAGATAATCCAAGAGCTCTGGTGGTACTGTGGTTAAGGTATTAGAAGGTTAGCAGTTGAAGCCCACCGGTCACTCCACAGGAGAAAGAATGGCAGCCAGCTTCTGTAAAGATTGACAGCCTTGGAAATTCCATGGGCAGTTCAAATCTCTCCTGTGGTCCTGTGAAGAGTTGGAAATGACTTAATAATAGGGGATTTTCTTTGAGGATTGATTTTTATTTTATTTCAACAACTAAAAAGAAAGTTCTTTATCAGGGTCTAGCTATCACTGTCCCTGAACTTGAACAGATTTCTTGTGGTAAAGGCTGAGCAAACATTAGTGAGCATCTCTTCTATGAACAGTTTCTATGGTGAGTGCAGACAAATCACACCCACAAATCCACAGCATTACAGTCATATGTCTTCTCCTTAAAAAAAATGGTAAAATATATATTTTTAAAAATTGCTACCTTAGGTATTTTTAAGTAACTAATTAAGCAATAATTATGTCAACAGCATTTATTTCCAAAAGTTTTTCAAGGTACTAAATAGCAAGTTAAAAGGCTACGGTGTACCTGATCCAAGCCATGGTATTTTCAGTTGCTTCCTAAGCATCTCAAAGTTGGACAACATATAAAGGAGACCAAAGAATAATTGATGCCTTTGAATTGTGATGTTAGATAAGAGTACTGAATATCCCATTAATTGCCAAAAAGTCTGTCTTGATGGAAATGCAACTAGGGTGCTCCTTAGAGGCAAGGATGGTGAAATTTTTCTCACACATTTTGAGCATATTGTCAAGAGGGGCCAGTCTTTGAGGAGGAAGGCAGGTGGGGAGTCAGCAAAATAGAGGAAGACCCTCAAGGAAATGAGTTGACAAAGTGACCGTAACAATGAGCTTGAGTATGACAGAGATCTTGAAGAAGGATAGGGCAAGGTTTTGATTTGCTATTATTCATAGAGTCACTCTGAGTTGTAGTTGACTTATGGGAACCTAACAAACAACAAACAGAAACATTGTACTCTGAAAACCTCTCTTCTTTCCAGACTAAGGTGGGTTAGAAAGAAAAGCCTGTTGGTCTACATCTGAAAATCAGCCAGTGAAACCCAGGTAGATCACAACAGTCTAGCTCCCAGGCAATCATAGGGACAGCATAGATCAGGCAGAATTTCATTCCATTGTGCATTGAGTCTACGTGATTTCTTCTTTGGAAGAGTGTCTGTTCTAGTCCTTTGCTTATTTTTAATTGGGTTGTTAGGCTTTTGTTGTAGAAATACTTAGTGTATCCTGTATATTAAGTCCTTATCAAATACAGTTTTATCAACTATTTATTCCCATTCTGTAGGTGTTGTCTTCACATTGTTAGGAAAGTCCTTAGATATGTAAACATTTTAACATGGATGAAATTTGATTCATCTACTTTGCTCATGCCTTTAGTGTCATATCTAAGAATGTATTTCTTTTTTAAAAAAATAACATTCAGTTTGTTACAAATATTTAGTATTGACTTCCCATATTTCCCCCCTTTTGTTTTTATAATAATTATGTTATCATCTAGATGAGCATCCTTTATACACAAACAAACAAATAAAACAAATTAAGCATAATAAATGCAAAGAAATACATTCAAAAATCTCCATATGATCAGAAGGATTCACATTGAATATTCCTAGAAAGTCCGTTTTAATTGTCCCATTGCCACAGTGCTTGTCAAAACCAGTTCTGATTAATCTCTTTTGTCAGTGTGTCCTTTGCCATTCCCTATCACTCCTCCCTGAGAGTGATTTAAACCTGATTCATAAGGAAAAGGGGATGGCATAATCTCTTAGCTACCTCCTGCTGAAAAGGGATGCTGTAGGTTTCAGGGTAAATATTTCTCACTACCCTAAAGGGCCCCTTTGGCAATAGGAAACACGTAGACTATTGTGAAGATTGATTTTGGAATTTAGATGCACTGTTATCAATTGTGCACAGCCGTACATTCTCATATCCTTGAAGATGTATCATGGAACTATTGTAGCCTAGAAGACACAAATTTAACTAACAAGTTAAAAGTACATGAGTCAAAAATTAAAAGCAATATTGCAAGTAGAGGTTCTAACAGTGGCACAAATCAAGTTACAGAGGGAAGGTAGTTCTTACAATAAAGGCTTATTTTTTTCCACTTTTTTATTATTAATTTTAGTAAACATTTTAGTAAAACAGAGGTTTTGGATTTCCATTCATTCATTGCAATAAAGGATTATTACTAGCACTTTGTCTATTATAGTATAAAGGTTAGGAACCACAAGATTCAGAGGCTCAACTATGCCTTTTCTTGTTCTTAAGTCCTGGAGCAAATTCCATCTACCACTGGGTTGTTTAACAACTCAGAAGTCCACATGCAAGGCAGAGGTGAAGTAAGGAACTGCTTATGAGGATTTCCGTCAGTTCCAACAACTAAGAAATAGTGAGAAGAGTTGGGACCTCAGAAGGCTTTTAGGACCAAATAATAGTCTCTTTTGTCCAGGAGAAAAGGAATACACTTACCAGTAATGTTAATGCTCACCCACGGCTCTTTTGGGAGGATCTGAATCATTAAGTATCCTCCATTGTTTCCAGCTGGGAGCTGGGGCCTGTCAGTCCTGTCAGCCATGAGGACCTGATGTGGGCTGCCCTTGGCCATGTGTCCTTCAGATCCACACTTAATTAAAGCAAGTGAGTGGGAGCTTCCTCTCTACTCCCTTGCCTATCTGTGGCTTTCGTCTGTGACACTGTCTACTGAAGTGGTCCAGCTTTCCACAGTGGAAGCAATTCTGACCTCCTTTATTACCTTTGGGTGGCACTGTTTATGAGTAAGACTTCCTTTTCCTGACACAGGCCCTGAACTGGCAGCAATAGATGCCCCAATAATTTTGGCCACTCTCTGGTCTTTTTCCCCCCTCTAGATACCAGTGGTTAAAAGAGGGAAAAATTTAAACAAATATATTAAAAATAATTTTGAACAATTTAATCTTTTAAGTTTAAGGCTAGAAATATTAACAATATGATCATTTACAATCCAGAGATACATGTTCTGATGCAATTCCTATTTTCCATAAATGGTTTTGGTAAGAAGACTATTCTAAATGTGGATACATTTCCACTATTTCTCCTCCATGCCACGATATAGTGTTATTAGCATGAGCAGTTGTAAATCCATTGCCTTCCTTACTCTAACTTAAATATTTTTTAATTTAAATGTATTATTAATTTCAGTAAAAATTTACAGAGACTTTGGATTTTCATTCATTCACTGTTGCTCATTTCTTCCTTCCCAACCCTGCCCCCCAGAACACTACCCTCTTGGAAAAGTTAAAGAAAAATTCTTTCATTGTTTTACAAACCCTACCCCAGGTCCACTCCATAATGTAGCCTTCATTCTAGACTCCTGTCATGACAAAAATACCTAATCACACATCCCTTTTAAGTAATTTTCTTCCTCATCTGTTTCAATGCAGTATACATTATTGAACCCATCTTTCTCGGTCTCTCCCCAACCCCGAGGTCAGTCCTGTTTTACAACAGTGGCACCATGCAATATTTGTCCTTTTGTGACTGGGATATTTCACTCAGCATAATGTTTACCAGAGTCAACCGTTTTGAATAATATTGCATGAGTTCCTTGTTTTTCACTGCAGCATATTATTCCATTGTGTGACTATACCACAGCTTCTCTATCCATTCGTTTGTTGATGGGCACTTAGGTTGTTTCCAACTCCTTGCTATTGTGAACAAAGCTGCAATAAACATGGGTGTGCATATATATGCTTGGATGTCAGATATGGTCTCTTTGGGGTATATTCCTAGTAGTGAAATTGCTGGGTCAAATGGTATCTCTATTTGCAACTTTTTGAGAAAGTGCCATGCCACCTTCCACAGGGTTTGCACCATTTTACACTCCCACCAACAGTGAATAAGGGTTCCAGTTTCTCCACAACCTCGCCAGCATTTGTTGCTTTCTGTTCTGTTAAATTTTGCTATTCTGACTGGGATGATATGCTATCTCATAGTTAGAATGTATTTATATAGGTTGGGTAAGAGCTGGAGACTTCTGATGGCTCACAAGATTACAGAGACTAAAAAATCCAAAATCTTTAAGTCAAGTGGCAAACTGGCAATATCTGAAGGCTTTCATCCAAACATCCATAAGTCAGGTCAAAAGCAGAATGTAGTGTTGAGAAGAAAAGTGGACTCTGCAGGATTCTTCTTTATTCTCTGTAGGCAGGCCACACCCACAAGGAAACGCCCCTTTCAACAAGTTGGTTGATTATATCAGATCACATTATGAAAGTGAATTACACTACATCAATCATGTCATATCACATTGGACAGCAAGAACAAATCTAGTGTCTGGCAAAGGACTGAAGGTCATATTACTGTTGTTAGGTATCATAAAATAAATTACAGCTCATAGGGACCCAAGGAACAGCAGATTAAAATTTTGCTCTATCCTCTCAATCTCTACTATTCTCAAGCCCATTACTGCGATCATATGCCAGTTCATTTCACTGAGGTCTTCTTCTATTTTGTTGATCTTCCACTTTTCAAACATGATACCTTTCACCAAATATTGCCCAAGAGACATTTTAACTGTACTCCTATATAGCCTATATATACTATTAATATATATGAAAATATGTGTCTATTGTCACATTTTGTTGTTGTTATGTGCCATAGAGTTGAAACTGACCCATAACTGACCCTCTGGTGAGTTTTTAGAGGCAGTTAATCCCAAAGCAGGAGATTGCCCATCCTTCTCTCACATATTAAAACACATGTATAATTTAAAATCAAGAAAGATGTGTGCCAGGTTTGTGTTCTTGCACTATATCTAATTAATCTGTATGCTGAACAAATAGCCTAATAAATGGCATTAGAGGAACGATTAGAGAAAGATTCACTAACAAATTGTGAGTGACAGTGAAGAGAATTTGGAACACTTACTGCAGAAGAGCAAAGACTTATCAATAGAACAAAACCCTTCACAAATGAATCAGCAGGCAACATCATGAGAAATGGAGAACATACAGAAGCTGTCAGGGATTTAATTTTACTCGGGTCCTTAGCCAACATCTATGGTAGCAGTGGTCAAGAAATTAAATGACTGAGAGATCTCTGGTGGCCTAGTGGCAAGATGCTGCACTACAATCCCAGAGGTATGCAGTTCAAATCCACCAGATGCTCTGCTAGAGAAGGAGGGGGCAATCTCTTCCTGTACCAGTCAGATCTGATTTGACGGTAATGTAAAAATAATACAATTTAAAAAAAAAAAAAGAAACTCAATGACATAATGTTTGTTGTTGTTGTTGTTGTTATGTGCCGTTGAGTCGCTTGCGACTCATAGCGACCCTATGTACAACAGCCCTAAACTCTGCTCTGTCCTGTGCCAATCGCACTGTCTCTGACACTCCCATCCCAATTATCCCAGTCTGCCAAGAACCTCTTTAAAAATGCGAAAGCACAAGGATATAATTTCCATATTAGGATTCACTTGATTCAAGCCAAAGTATTTTGAATTGCTTCATATGCATGTGAAAGCTGCCTCATATGCACTCAGAAGCTGGACAATTAATATAGAATATGGGAGAATTGGTGCCTTTGAATTATGGCGTTGACAAAGAATGTTGACCATGAACTGCCAAAAGAACAAACACATCTGTCTTGGAAGAAGTGCATGCAGGGTCTTCCTTAGAGGTGAAGAGGGTGAGATTCAATGCACATATTTTGGCAGGGTCCAGCTACATACTTTCATTAAACTCACATGCTTTCAACAGGGTCCATTCCCTGGAAAAGGATACCATGCTTGGAAATGTGGAAGGACAGTGAAGGAAAAGCAGACCTTCAGTGAGATGGACTGTCACAGTGACTGAAACAATGCTTAGGCACAGCAAAAGTTGAAAGGATGGAACATAATTGGCCAAGGTTTTGTTTTGTTGTTTTGGGAGAGTGGAAATGATTCTGAGCTGACTTCTAAGCTAGAAGTCTGGATTCAAGGTACCAGCCCTAGGGAAAGATTTTCTTTCTGTTCATTCTGAAGGATATATGATATACTACACCAGCAGGGCTCCTTAAACTCAATGATAAGTTGTAATTAGAAAGAAAAAAAAAGACAGTAATAGGTCCATGTGAACTCCCTACAGCTCAGCTGAGTGCTTGAACATGATTGTTACCAGCTTGGACCTATCCTTCTCTCCTACCTCCTCTCATCAAATATCCTTCCGGACTCCTGATCAGCAGGCTCTGTCTGATCTTTCTTAGGTACCTGCACACTTAGCATGCCATATATACTGACGCCAAAAAAACTTAAGTCATTTGCCTAAGAACAAAAATCTGGTTCGAACTGCCCCACACAGGCAGGGTAAGGTTGGCTAAGTCTCTCTGTTCTCAATTAATAATAAAAGGACTGAATGAACACAAAGCAAGCCTCAACAAATTAAAAAACATTTAAATAATACAAAAGGAGTGAATGGACAGTAATAAAATACATCATATATAGTGACTTCTTAATACAGTTTAGTAGATTTTTGCATCTATTTTACTGCTAAGGACACCACATGTAAGTCACATTATTCTAATTACAGTTTTGATTCTTCTGTATGTTATAGCAACTACCTTGTCTTTGGTAATGAGTTATTCCAGGACCCACTTATCCTGTTTGTTCTGCATTCAGTGAGGTGGCTCCCACTGTAATATCTGACCTACCTATAAGAGCAATTATGGCATTCCTGAAAGGCATAAGGATTCTCTTCAAATTTACTCCTCCCGGCAAAAGGTGTCTTTGCACTCCTATAGTGAGTGGATGAGTTTGAAAGGATAAATCTATTCTAAAATGTACATTTCTCTAAGATTTTTAATACCTTCTATAGTATATCAAAGAAATTCTGAATTTTTTTAAAAAATTCTGAAATTTTAATGCCATTTAATAGAAACTTCTTTCTGGTATATATTTTGTTCAGCCAACAAATTAACTGCTAGATAGTTCTCTAACCCACTGAGCTGAGCCATTAGATAAAGAATCTCTGCTTAGTAGATCCAGATGGATATATCTAGATGGATCCCATTTATAGCAGGACACACAGGAGAGAGGTACCTGAGGGTAGTATTTCTTCTTGATTTGAATCAGGAGGCCCTGTTGATATCACCATCGCAATAGGAATCACAAACTACCTCTGTGAAGTATGTTCCAGCAGAAATAAAGAAAAATATTAATAAGTCAAGAAGGTTGAGATAAGGGGGAAACCCCATACAATAAAAGTTTGACTAGCCATAGTGGCAAGAAGCTGCACTGCAGTACAGAAGGCACATGGTTTGAGGCCACCAGCTGCTTGGGAGAAGGATGAGCAGTCTCCTCTCATGTGATTAGCTGCCTCTGAAAACCTGCTACGTGGTCAGCTGGGGGTCGGTTCCAACTCCATGGTACATAACAACAACAACAATTAGTTTTAATTAATGTCATAATAAAATGTCTAGAAATGATTGAAAAAGAAAAAAGAGTTGGTTAAACTGAGCCCGAGATTTTGCAAGTGTAGCTTAATTAGGTGAGCTGATTGTCTACCACCTCTAAGTTCAGTGTTCCCCAACAAGTGCTACAGTAACATGCTTCTCTTCTGCTTCAGTGAAGTGTCGAATGTTAAACGGCCTTTGTGGGGCAAGAGCAAAATTCAATGAGTTATATTTCTTGACAACTTTTATGTAATCGCTGCTTCTGTGTTCTTCCATTTCAGTGTTCTATTGCCCCATTTTCCAGAAGGTGATAGAAGGTATGAAAGGTCCATATTTTGTCATGAGAGTATGCCTATTGTTGGCTACAATCACGTATTTTGAATTGACTGAAGTTTAGTTAGTTGGGTTTTTAATGTATGGCAGAAGTGTTTGTCAAGACTGCAATGGTGGCCTCAGTATCAATGTGACATACAGGTTTTGTTGTTCCATATCTAGAATATATATACACAGTGATAAAGTACCACCAAAATGCATGACTGTGTATGGAACGGGAAGTTCCATGTGGTCATTTTGCTGTATGGATATAGGGCAATTCTTTGGTGACTCAACTCTCTAGTCACTTGGTTCTTAGACAGAAGTTAAAAGACCATATGCCCTCTCTGGTTTCCATTACCTCTTACAAGTTCTTGTGAACTGGCCCATTTTTGCATTTTAGGTGATCTTTCCTATTCTATCTAAGAGCAGCTCAACAGGCAATCATGGAAAGAAAAACTGAAGATATCCTTGACTGGCTCAAGAATTCCATTCATTTTCCATTTCAAGTAGTTCTTTATTATGGGAATTAGTATTAGTGATGAAAACATATCATTCTCAGCTTGCAAGCTGCTGCCATACTCAAGGTCCCCACCTAGAGAAACCTTTGAAGTCCAATAATTCATCTGCTAGTCACTAGATCATGTAGACAGACTTTGCAATGCCCCAAATCTGTGAGATTATAGTAGGAAGTTGTGGCTACAATGGTATGCACAGTGTTCAGCTCACTGGTCAGAAAGTCCCAGTCAAAGCGTGGCTGTTCTTACAACATATGACCGATGGCAGCCTGATGGACTATGCCATAATTAAGTTTGTAGATCTGTGGACTAAGCCATGCCATCATTTAGAACCTCTTTGAAACAGAGACTCCAGTTAGTAATGGTTGGGTTAGGAGTATCCCTATAGGTTTTTTTAACCTCCTTTATAAGATTTGTTCATGGGCTGTCTGATTCCCTGGAGTCTCATTCTTGCTTAGGCTTGGATGAAATATTTCCTGTTAATAACAGAGCTCATGGAGATCCAAGATGGCAGCAGAGGCAGAGACAGCGTGGTGAGCTGCGGGAGCAGTGAACCACATAAAGCAGGGCCATTATGGCCTTCCACAGACTTCGGCTTATTGATAATTGAACACTTAAACAGTTGATGACTGGCCCTCAGTGAAGATTGAGGCTCAACAACAGGAATTCAGGATTCCCAAGGAGAAATAGATGAGTCTCGTGGCTCCCCCCCCCGCCCCTCAGAGCCCACGCTGTGCTGCACAGCCGCTGCAGCTCCATGAGGCTTCCACAGCTGGAATGAATGGATTCCCTTACCCAGGATGGATACTGGGCACCAGCCCTCCTCAAGACTGGTACAGCAAAGCCACCACAATGCCGCAAGGTGGACATGTTCTGGAGAGAATTCTTGGAGCCAGGATGGCGGCTGTGGGGGAAGCGGACGCCCACCAGTCACCCACACAAGAGGGGCCACGCACACACCGAGCGCCCATGTGGTGGGGTGGGGGGGCGTGCCCCCAACGGCTGCCCGTGGTGGTGGGGGGCTGCGTGCCTCCCGCTGGCCTCCCGCTCTGGGGTGGGGGGCACACGCCCTGCTGGCCGCCTGCGTAGGAGGTGGGGGATGGGATGCATGCCCACCATCTGCAGGTTTGGGTTTCCTTGGGCAGGCCAAAAAAGATGATTACCTATACAATGGATTGCTGAAAGTCACTGTGAGTCTGATGACCTTAACAGTGGCAGCATGCACAAGAGGACTGACATCCTAAATGCACCACATATTTTGTTCTGTTGAATGCTTCTGCCAAAAGATGGTTAGATCTGGCGGGAGTCTGTTCACAATTCTCAGGTTCCCTTTATCATATATAAAGGGAGAGAGCAGTGACACCTACTTCAAAATATAGTATGACCACTTATGGGGGGTGGTAAAAGTGGCAGTGCTAGAATTGGAAACACTATCCCTGACCACAGAGTCCTCAGTCAGGCGAGGGGACCAGACTGGGGTAGGGGCAATTGGAGGAGGAGTATACCAGCCAGCTCCTGGGGGGTGTTGCCCTGCTCAGGATGGGCTGCCCTCGGCCCCCGGCTTGGGGTGAGCTCCTCAGTACTCAGATTGTGCCATCTGACCCCTGGGTGGGGAAGGAGAGAAAAAAAAAAGAATGTCTAGGGTATCCAGAGAATGTTACCTAGGCCACCTTCTGCCACCCCTCCCCCCCCAGTAAACCTAAAAGTAACACCCTCAAAGCCCTTCTATTTGTAACTCACAAGTTTATTCTCTCTAGGTTTGCTCCCTTTCCTATAGGTAACCTTAACTCTGAGTTTTACTCCAGAATTGACCCTAAACCCAGTGCCAGTGACAAAAAGGAAATACAACTGACAGCTAAGGAGGCAAAGGAGGATGGAGCCTCTGGGTTCAACCAGCCATCCCCACTGGACCCACCTGGGAAAACACTTTGCAGTCCAGAGGGGAGCAAATGACAGGAAAATATCTTCTAATAGAGCAAGAAGGCAAGCAACTTTAACCCAAGACCACCAGTAAGATGATAAAGCATCTTCCCTTCCCCCCTTTACATCTACGCCCCTGTTCAGCATGAAGAAGCCAGAGAGTTGGCATCCAATTCCCAAATCAATAAGACAGTTGATTTAATTACTATTGGAAAATGCTTGTCATTCCTCTGTAGCATCTGGTCCCCACTGGACCCTCATAATTTCCTTCACCTGCTCCCCCTACCCACCAAACTGTGCTTCTCTGCAACTTCATCCTGGCCCATCCTCACCCTTCTTCCCCCAAACCTCACCTCCTTGTACCCCAATATGTTTTTCCCCAATTAAAAAAATAATAACAGAGCTCATTAGGGCTTGCCCAAACCACTGAAGATGGGCAGCTCTCTTCTTACAGTCATAGTTAGGGTTAGCAAACCAAGAGCTGTCTCACAAAGTGGATGTATCACAAAGCGGATGCAACTCAGTGGTTGCTCCAGGGAGTCTGCTTGTCTAAAAGCCAGAAGGTAGATAAATTCTTATGGTGTTATTCTGCCACTGAAATCAAGATTGCTAGGAGTCACTGAAACCAGTAGCTCTATAGGGTTGGCAGCCTCGATAGCCCCCGTGGTAAGAGCTGTGCCATAGTCTTGCACAGCTTGTGGTGCCTGCTGTTACTGGAGACCTTACTCAAAAGTGGCCACTTTGCAGATTACCTTAATTATTGTTACTGTTATGTGATACAAAGTAAAAAATCACTTATAGCTGACTCTCAGGTTTTCAGAGGTTGTAAATCACACAGAAGTAAATTGTCCATTTTTCTTCCTCAGAGTAGCTGGTAGATTAAAATTGTCTGCCTTTGTGTTGACAGCAGAACTCTTTACCACTAAGCCACCAATTATTGTTATGTGTTGTTGAGCTGCATGCAACTCACAGTGACCACATACACAACAGTTCTGAACCCTGCCCTATCCTGAGCCAATCTTACTGTCTCTGATACATCTACTCCCATTACCCCAGTTACTGGAGTCATCCAGGGTCTTCCTCTCCTGTGCTGTCCCTCCTTCTTTCCAAGGAGTATGTCCTTCTCCAAGGACTAGTCCCTCCTTGCAACATGCCCAAAGTATGTGACATAGAGCTTCAAAATCCTTGCCTCCAAGAAACATGTTCAATACTCTTCACAACTCAAAGACATCAATTCTTCTGTCATCCTTAGTCATTGTCGAGGTCTCTGCGAAGACCATGGCCCAGATCAGGAGGACCTTAGTCTCTAGACAGACATCTTTGCTCTTCAGTATTCTTAGAGGTCCCTTAGAAGAGTTTTTCCCAATGCAAGTTGTCTTTTGATTTCTTGAATGCTAGTACCAAGAGTGTTGATTGTGGAGCCAAGCAAACGGAATCTCTTCACTGTCTATCTTGTTGCTACCTATTGGCCCAGTGGTGAGAATCTTGATATTTTTATTTTGAGCTCCAGTCCATATTGAAGACCTTAGTCCTTGACCTTCTGCAGCAAATGCCTTGGGTCCTACTCAGTTTCATAAAGCAAGGTTGTGTCATCTGTAAATTCAGATTGTTAATAAGTCTTCCTTCAATCTTGTTGCCGCATTCCTCCTCGCAGAGCTCAGCCTCCCAGATTGTCGCTGTCTGTTTGCTGGCAACTTAACAGTGACACCCTAATGGGGGTAAACATGATGGAGATACACCACTCTGGGAGAGGATCAGAGAGTCAACCCAGTTCAAATTTATCGGGATCTGCAGTGCACTTACATACAAGCATGTAAACAGGAAGACAGGATAGGGTGGGCTTACAGATGTGGGACATGTGGATTGGATAGGAGAACCTCAGCCCCGTGTGGACCACTCCCAGCTCAACAGATGCAGCAGCCATCTTCCCAGGTGCCAAGCTTTCTCAAGCCGGTACAGACAAACACAGGGGAGCTTTCTCTACCCCGTATTAAAGGCCATTGGGAAGCCTACATTTATCTGGAGCTTAGGCTATCTGTACTTGCCAGAGGTCCTCCCTTCTTCCCCAACCTTCTGCAACACCAGATAATCTGTTCCATATATAGATTGAAAAGGTATGGAGAGAGAATGCATCCCTGGTGTATACCAATTTTGAACCATGCAGTGTTTCTTTGCTTTGATGACTGCCTCTGGTCCAAGTATAGGTTTTGCATAAGCACAATCAAGTGTTCTGGGATTACCATTCTTCTCAGTTAGCCCAATTTGTTGTGATCCACACTGTCTGCTTTAAACCAAAATCCATAACATTAACTATAATATCCCAAGTGCTATGACTTCTTCTAAAACCAGCCTGCACATCAGGCAGTTCTCTTTTGTTGTGGTGTTCCAGTAGTTTTGGATAATTTTCAGCAATATCTTGCTTGCATACAATATTAATGATATTTTTGGATAGTTTCCACACTCTGTTGGATCACTTTTTTTTAATGGGAACAAATATGGATCTCTTTCAGTTATTTGGCCAGGTAGTTGTCTCCCAGATTTCTTGGCATAACCTGGTGAGCACATCCAGGGCAGTTTGTTGAAATATGTCAATTGGTATGCTGTCAATTTCTGGAGACTTGTTTATTGGCAATTCCTTCAGAGCAGCTTGAACTTCCTTCCTTCATCACTATAGGCTCTTGGTCAAATGTTGCTTTGTGAAATTCTTCTGTGTCAGCCAATTCTTTTTGGTATAGTAACTCTGTACTCCTTCCATCTTCTTTTGATGCTTCCTGGGTCACTCAATATTCTGCCCACAGCATCCTTAAGTAGTGCAACTCAAAGCTTGAATTTATTCTTCCATTTCTTCAGCTTAAGAAATGCTGAGCAGGTTCATTCTTTTTGATTTTCCAACTCTAGCTCTTTGCACTTTTCATTATAATACTTTTCTTTGTCTTTCCCTGCTGCCCTTTGAAATCTGCTGTTCAGCTCCTTAACATCTTTAGTTTATTTTCCCTTTTGCTTCTTTGTGGTTTAGTGCAATACTCAGAGTCTCTTCTGACATCCATTTGGCATTTTCTTCTTCCTCTGTCTTTGTAATGATTGCATTACATTCTTCATGAATGATATTCTTTTTTAAAATTAATTTTAATGAAAGTTTACAGAGACTTAGGGGTTCCATTCATTCATTGTTGCACTTTTCTCACTGCCCTCCCTCTCCCCAAATGTACTCTTCTCCTTGTAAAGTAAAAGAAAAACTTCATTCATTGTTATGAAATCACTCCCTCCAAGCCCACTCCACTGTGCAGCCTTCATTCTGAACTTCTGTCATGACAACAACACCCAATCAAATATCCCTTTTAAACAGTTCTCTCCCTCATCTGTTTCAATGCAGTATACATCATTCCTCCCCTCCTTCTCTGTCTTCCCTCAACCTTGATGTCAGTACTGTTTTACAGCAGTGGCCCTATGCAATATTTGTTGTTTGTGACTGAAATATTTCACTCAGCATAATATCCTCCAGGGTCACCCATTTTGCATAATGTTTCGTGAGTTCCTTGTTTTTCAGTGCAGCATAGTATTCCATGTGTGAATATACCAGAGCTTCTCTATCCATTTGTTTGTTGATGTGCACTTGGGTTGTTTCCAGCTCTTTGCTATTGCCAACAAAGTCATAATAAACATGGGTGTGCATATATCTGCTTGGGTGGTGGTTATGATTTCTTTAGGGTAAGTTTCCAGTAGTGGAATTGCTGGGTCAAATGGTATTTTGATTTGCGACTTTTTGAGAAAGCACCGTACTGCCTTCCATAGTGGTTGCACCATTTTACACTCCTACCAACAGTGAATACGAATTCCAGTTTCTCCTCAACCTCACCAGCATTTGATGTTTGCTGTTCTGTTAAATTTTTCTATTCTTACTAGGGTGAGATGATATCTCATAGTTGATTTGAATGAATGATTTTCTTGATAGCCTCCAACAGCTCATCTGTTCTTCACTCATTAATATTCAAGACCTCAAACCTGTACTTGAGATGGTCTTTAAATTCATAGTCTCAATGTAAAACTTTTGTTCTTATGGATTTTATTTGATTTTTTTTTAGCTTTACTTTGAACTTGCATATAAGTAGTTGATGATCTGATCCACAATCAGCACCTGGCCTAGTTTTCACAGCTGATACTGAGCTTCTCCAGTGATTTTCCCCACCTATATAATCAAGCTGATTTCTGTGTAGACCATCAGGGGAAGTCCATGTGTATAGTCACCATTTGTGTTTTTTATAAAAGATATTTGCAATGAATAAATCATTGATCATATGGTATTCTATCATTCTGTCTCCAGCCTCATTTCTGTCACCAAGTCCATGTTTCCGGACTACCAATCCTTCTTCATTGTCCCAAACTTTTGCATTCCAGTCACCCATTATTACTAATATATCTTGGCTGCATGTCCAATTGATTTCTGATTGTAACATTTGGTAGAAGTCATCTATTTCCTGCTCTTTGCCTCTGGTTGCTGGTGCATAAATTTGAATGATAGTTCTATCAACAGGTCTTGCTTGTATGCGTCTGGGTATTATCCTGTCACTGATAGCATTGTATTTCAAGATGGATCTAGAAATGGTCTTTTTAACTATAAATGCGACTGTTTTTCTCATTTTCTCATTTCCAGCATAGATTGTCTGATTCAGAATGTCCCATACCAATCCATTCATTTCATCAGTGCCTAGTAAGTCAATATTTATTTATGTGTTCCATTTCTTCTTTAACAATCTCCAATTTTCCTACATTCTTACTTCTCACATTCCACATTCCAATCATCAGAGTGTGTTTGCAACTCTTTCTCCTCCTTTGTGATTCCCAACATGAAGGCTCAGCCTCCAGTATCATGTTTGCTAGTCTAACCCTCTGCTGTATGTTGGGTTTTCGAAGGCTTGTTGTTTCAGAAGAGGATGACCAATCCTTCTTCCTAGTCTGTCTTTATTTGGGTGTTTAGCTTTACAGCAATATTTGACAGAAAAACATTTTACCCAAAAGAGCTTATGAGGTCACGATGCTTGAAATGCCCCAAACTCCTAACTCAACTTTTGCTAATTGGAGACTCTGCTTCAAAGGGTTCCAACTTAGTCCACATTACAAACTCAAAGCTGGTAAAATCCCTGGGTCTTCCACAGTCATATGGTGCAAGAACAGCCAGTCTTTAGGACTTTCTGCCCAAGGAGCTGAACTCTGTGCAAACCACTCTAGCCACAACTTCCTATTACACTCTTGCAGACTTTTGGGCATTATGAACAGTCTGGCTGGCTGCATGATCTATTGACTAGACTAATGATTGGACTTCAAAGGTTTCTTTAGATGGGGGCAAGGAGTATGGCAGCAGCTTGAAAGCTGGGAAGGAGATGTTTTCATCGCTAATATTGATACCCATAATAAATAATTATTTGAAATCTGTTCATATCTCAGTGACCAGAGCTCCCTAACTAGGAGCACCTTAACTGTTGTTAAATACCATTGAATTTCTATAATTCGTGGTAACTCTATGAACACCACATATGAACCTTGCCGTATCCTGTGCTATCCTCGTGTCTCTGAAATACTCGAGCTCATTACTACAGTTACTGTGTCAATCCATCTTGTTGAGGGTTTTCCTCTTTTACCCTAACCTTCCACCTTTCCATGCATTATGTCTTTTTCCTAGGACTGGCCCCTCCTAACAACATACTGAAAATATGTGAGATGAAATTTCACTATCCAGATCCTTCCCATTTCCTTTACTCCCTCCCTCCCTCCACCTGCCAAACTGTGTAACCCTGTGGTTTCACCACTGCCCATCCTCAGTCCTCCCGCCAACCTTGAATTCCCATGTATGTTTTACTAGTTATCCTTCTATTTTTACAATAATGCTCTTATGCAGTGTTTGCCTTTATGATACTATGTTAGTCCTCTCAGCATAATGCTCTCCAGCCTCTTCCACTTTAGGTAGTTTTTTTTTGTTTTTTTTGTTTGTTTTTTAAAATCATTGCTCCTGAGTGCTGCATAGTATTCCATTGTGTGAATGTACCACAATTTCTCAGTCCATTCTGTCTGTTGTGGTTGGACATTTGGGCTGTTTCCATGTTCTTGAGACAATGAAGTACTTGCAGATGCAGATGAAAGACTACATACAGCTTTCAGTTTGAACAACACCTCAACATAGAGAACACACAAATCCTGATAAATAGAAAAAAAGATTGAAGTTGTCAAGAGTTTATTTTAGTTAGATCTACTATCAAATTTACCTTGGAATCAGCGTTAAGAAAAGAAAATTATGTTTTCAAACAAACTCTAGCTCATTGTCATTGAGTTAGTGTTTATGGCTATGTGATTATTTTCTTTGGAGATTTCTCTAGGATATCTACCTAGGAATTGTGTTGCTGAGTCAGAGGGTAATTCTTTAACTTTATATATATTGATATTTTAATGAAAGTTTATAAAGAACTTGGTTTCCAAGTGTTCATTGTTGCATTTTCCTCCCTGTCCTCACTCCTTCAGATTGCTTTTTTCTTTGGAAAAAAATTCTTTCATTGTTGTTCAGCTCCCCCACCCCCACCCCCCAGACCACTTTACTATGTAGCTCTTATTCTGGGCCCTTGTCATGCCAATAATACCTAATCAAATATTCCTTTTAACAAGTTCTCTCCCTCGTCTGTTTCAACGCCATGAAGATTATTTACCCCTCTTTTCTTAGTTTCCCCTCAGTTCCATGTGAGTCCTGTTTTATGACATTTGTTTTATAACAGTAGCATTATGCTGTATTTGTCTTTTTGTGATTGAGATATTTCACTCAGCATAATGTCCTCCAGGGTCATCCATTTTGTATAATATTTCATGAGTTCCTGGTTTTTCAGTACAGCATAGTATTCCATTGTGTAAATGTACCACAGCTTCTCTATCCATTTGTTTGTTGTTGTGCACTTGGGTTGTTTCCAACTCTTTGCAATTGTGAACAAAGCAGCAATAAATACGCGTGTGCATATATCTACTTGGGTGGCAGTTACAGTTTCTTTAGAGTATATTCCCAGTAGTAGAATTGCTGGGTCAAATGATATTTCTATTTGTAACTTTTTTTAAAGCACCATACTGCCTTCCATAGTGGTTGCACCATTTTACACTCCCAAAAACAGTGAATAAGGGTTTCAGTTTCTCTACAACCTCACCAGCATTTGTTGTTTGCTGTTCTGTTAAATTTTGCTATTCTTACTGGGGTCAGATAATATCTCATAGTTGTTTTGATTGCATCTCTCTTGGAGCTAGGGATTTTGAACATTTCTTCATGTGTTTGTTTACCATTTAAATGTCTTCTTTGGTGAAGTGTCCATACCCTGCACCCATTTTTCAATTGAGTTGTTTACCTTTATCTTGTTGTGATGCTTGAGTACTTTATAAATTCTAGATATAAGTCCTTTACCTGACTTATCATTATCAAATATTTTTCCCAGTCTGTGACTTCCCTTTTTGGAGAAGTATTTTGATGGGCATAGGGATTTTATTCGTAGAAGATCCCATTCATCTATTTTACACTCTCCTGGTTTAGGTTTTACAGGATGCTTGGAAGACTATTTATGTTGTGTATTAGGGCTTCTAGGGTTCTTCCAAGGTTTTCTCTAATGAAATTTATAGTCCTCGGTTTTAGTCCTAGGTCCTTAATACACTTTAATTTGGTTTTGTGTATGGAGTGAGGTGTGGGTCTTGCTTGATTTTTCTACAGATAGTTTTCCAATTTTACCAGCACCATTTGTTAAAAAGGCTGTCGTTTCCCCACCTAACTGATTTCATCTCTTTGTCAAAAATCAGTTGACCATAGGTAGATGGGCTGATTTCTGGGTTTTCAATTCTATCCATTGATCTATGTGTCTGTCATTGTACCAGTACTGTGCTGTCTTGACCACCACAGCAGTGTAATAGGATTTAAAATCAGGGCATGAGATGCCTCCTACATTATTTCTCTTTTTAAGGTGTGCTTTGCTTATTTGGGGCCTCTTTCCATTCCAAATGAAATGAGAAATTGCCTTTTCCATCATGTTGAAGAATGTAATTGGTATTTGTATTGGCTTTGTATTGAACCTATAGATTGCCTTTGGTAGTATTGTCATTTTCACAATATTCAGTCTTCCTATCCATGAGCAAGGGATATTCTTCCATTTCTCCAGGTCTCTTTTTGTTTCTTGTAGTAATGTTTTGTAATTTTCTTTGAATAGATTCTTTGTGCTTCTGGTTAGATTTACTTCCAAGTATTTAATATTGTGATTAGCTATTGAGAAGGGTATTGTTTTTCCTTAGCTCCAGCTCTATATTCTGTTTGTCTCTGTAGAGAAATCGAATTAATTTTTGTATGTTGATCTTGTATCCTGCCACTTTGTTGAATTGGTCAACTATACTCAGCCATTTTATTGCTGAGTCTTTAGGGTTTTCTAAATATACTATCATATCTGCTGCATATAGAGATAATTTTACCTTCTATTTGCAAATTTGGAAACTTCTTATTTCCTTCTCTTATAGCTATTACTAAGATTTCCAATATAATGTTTTATAGGAGAAGTAGTCCTTGCCTAGTTCCTGTTCTCAAAAGGAATGCCTTTAATCTCTCTCCTTTGAGAACAATGTTGGCTCTTGGGTTTGGTATACACTTTTTACCATGGTGAAGAAATTTCCTTCTAATCCTATTTTGTTGAGTGTTTTAAACAGGAAAGGTTGTTGGATTTTGTCAAAGGCCTTTTCTGCATCAGTTGATAGGATCATGTGGTTCTTGTTCTTTACTGTGTTAATGTGATGAATTACATTAATTGTTTTTCTTATGTTGAACCATCCTTGCATACCTGTTATGAATCCCACTTGGTTATGATGAATTTTTTAATTTATGTATCGTAGGATCCTACTGGCCAGGATTTTCCTCAGAATTGTTGCATCTATGTTCATAAGTGATACTGGCCTGTCATTTTCTCTTTTGGTGTTGTCTTTACCTGGCTTTGGTATGAAGGATATATTTGCTTCATAGAATGAATCTGGGAGAATTCCATCTTTCTCTATTTCCTGAAATAGTTTAAGTAGAATTGATGATAGTTCTCTGAATGTTTGATAAAATTCACTTGTAAAACTATCTGGTTCAAGACTCTTTTTAGTTGAAAGTTGTTTTATTACTTTTCCGTTTCTTCTTTAGTAATGGGTCTGTTCAGGTGTTCAGTTTTGGTTTGTGTCAGTTTAGGTAGACTGTGTATTTCTAAATATTAGTTCAAGTACAGTTTTTTATAATATTCCATTGTTATCCTTTTTATTTTAGATGTTATTTTTTTGTGATGTTGCTCATTTCATCTTTTAATTGGATTATTTATGTCTTTTCCTTTGTTAGTTTTTCTAGTGGTTTTTGTCAATTTTATTGACCTTTTCAAAGAACCATCTCCTTGTTTTCTTGACGGCTTCAATTGTTTTTCTGGGTTTTGTTTCATTTATTTCTGCTCTAATTTTTATATTTCAGGATGTTGGGTTTTCTTGCTGTTCTTTTTCAATTTGTTGGAGATGTTGGGTTAGATAGTCAATGTTCATTTTTCTGTGCCTTTTTATGTGTTTGCTTATTGCTATAAATTGACCTCTACTTTCGCTGTTTCCCAAGGTTTTAGTAAGTGGTGTTTTCATTGTAATTTGTTTCAGGAAACTTTTTAATTTAATTTTTTATTTCTAATACCCACTCGGGTTCAAGCAAGGACTTGTTATGCTTCCAAATGTATGTTTTCTCCCCCTCCTTTATCATCATTTTATTAATTTTTAAATTTAGTATCATTATGGTCTGCCTTTTGACCTAAAATGTGATCTGTTCTGGAGAACGTTCCATGCACATTGGAGAAGAAGGTATCCTGTGCTTTTTGGGGGTGCATTTACCTGTAAATGTCTATGAGGTCGAGTTGATTTATTGTGTGGTTTAATTATTGAGCATCTTTATTGAGTTTCTTTCTAGTAGTTCTAGTAGTGCTATAGTAGTCTCCAACTACTATAGTAGTGTTGCCTATTTTGTTTTTCAGTTTTGTTAATATTGTTTTATATATTTTGTAAATCTTTCATTTAG
>NW_006399861.1:10674202-10676015 GCF_000299155.1 Elephantulus edwardii
AAGGCCCCAGGAATAGATGGTATACCAACTGACATATTTCAGCTCACAGATGCTGCCCTGGACGTGCTCACCATGTTGTGCCAAGAAATCTGGAGAACAACCACTTGGCCAACTGACTGGAAGAGACCTATATTTGTTCCCATTCCAAAGAAGGGTGACCCAACAGAGTGTGGAAACTACAGAACAATATCATTGATTTCACACACAAGCCAGATTTACTGGGCCAGCTGGAACGCCTCGCCAGCCAGAGAGCTGGAAGTTCAACCACATGCAGGACAGGTGCAACCAACTGCCCCCAGCTTCTAAGATACACGGGAGGACCAAGTTTGCCAGCTACCGCGGAACTCCAGAGGAGTGAACACCACCTACCATGTGAGCCCAGAGGAGCTATGACTACCTGCCACTGTGTGATGCCCCTGCAGCCCGTGCCTGCGTGACTCCACCACACAGGGTGCTGCGGCATAAACCCCCAGCAGCGCCCCTGCCTCCTGGTGGTAGTGTCCAAGCCCTGTGTTCCTGTTCATCCCCCAGTCCTTTGCTTCCTCCCCCTTCCCCCGCCCCCCACTTTGCAGCTCCACAACCACACACCTCAGCCACTGCCAAAGCCCTGTGAACTCAGAGCAGCACCACAGATCCAGCCATCACCCAGAGCTATTATCCGAGCTGCTGTGGAACTAATCTGGCAGGAGAAAGGCTAGTAGGATCCGGACTGGGTTTACTGTGGCATTGCTGATTACCTGGGAGAGCACCTAAGGGGGTGCCCACTGGTGGGGAATTTGTTCAAGCTCGCTTGGGTGACACCAAATGGCCAGAAACGAGCCAGCCACTGGCTGGCTTCTGTGGACTCTGGAGACTAACCAAAGGCTAGTGGGTCGGTGGGAATTTGACCTTGACTTTTCGGATCCTCTTGGATCCAAGACACTGCTGGAGCAGGGGCTGTTGTGTGAGGGCACCAGCATAAGTTCCACCAGGTAGGGAACTCTGAGAAAACCATTGGGTAGGAAACGGACATCAGGAATTTGAGTAGGAACCCCAATTGTGAGCACACTCAGACAGCAGAGATTTGAGGAAGGTCCCCTAAGTGTTTGACCTGCCCTTGTGATCACACCAACCCTGTGCCTGCCTCAACCCACCAGTGCCTACACGTCTGGGCAATCAACTTGCCTTTAATCGGGAGCACCTTGACCTGTCTTACCAACAAGAGAATGCCCTTGCAGGCTCTGAACTGACATTTCTCTGAAGTCAGAAGTTCAGAAGAATACAAAAGTTCGGTAGCTGCCCAACTGATCTCAGATCAGGTACACATCAATGTCTCGAAGAAAGCAAACTATCCCACACAATACACAAGAGCAAAGCAACATGTCACCCCAAAGAGTGACAGAGTATCAGTGGATTCACTGAAGCCAGAAAGTCTGATGAAACTTTCTGACACAGAATTTAAAAGAGGAGTGACTGAATATATCCAATGGACAAAAGACAAACTTGATGAATTACAGGATAATACAAGATGAGTTGTGGGAGGACATCAAATGTAGCATCCAGGAAGAATGCAGTCATTAAACAGACAGAAGAGGAAGAAAAGACCAAAATGGATGTCAGAAGAAACTCTGAGGTTTGCACTGGAGCGTAGAGAAGCCAAAGCACAAGGAAGAATTCAAGATACTAAAGACCTGAACAGAAGATTCCAAAAAGCAGCACGGGATGACAAAGCAAAATATTACAATGAAATGTGTGATGAGCTAAAGTCGGAAAACCAAAAGGGCCAAACTCGTTCAGCATTTCTTAAGCTCAAGGAACTGAAGAACAAATTCAA
>NW_006399861.1:10676450-10678831 GCF_000299155.1 Elephantulus edwardii
TGGAACAGCACATCAGCAGAGAACTGCCAGAAGTCCAGGCTGGGTTAAAAGGGCTCGTAGTACTACGGATATTGTAGCTGATGATAGATGGATCTTAGCTCAGAGCACGGAAAACCAGAAGAACGTCTATCTTTGTTTCATTGATTATGCAAAGGCATTTAACTGTGTGGGTCATAACAAACTGTGGCTAACTCTGAGAAGAATGGGAATCCCAGAACATTTAATCGTGCTAACGCGAAACCTATACTTGGACCAAGAGGTAGTTGTCAGAACAGAGCAGGGTAACAGCGCATCGTTCGAAACTCGGAAGGTTGTATGCCAGGGATGTGTCCTATCTCCATACCTTTTCAACCTTTATGCAGAGCAGATTATCCGAGAGGGTGGACTCTGTAAGAAGTGTGACATCAAGATTGGTGGAAGATATATCAGCAATTTGCGTTATGCAGATGACACAACCCTGCTTGCTGAAACTGAGGAGGACCTCATAAACTTGCTGCAGAAGGTCAAGGACTGCAGCCTTCAGTATGGACTGAGGATCAGTGTCAAGAAGACAAAGACTGTCACCCCTGGACCAATTGGTAGCATCAATATGGATGGCGAAGAGATTGAGATTGTTCATAGCTTCAGTTTGGTCGGCTCCATGGTCAACACTCTTGGCACCAGCAGCCAGGAAATCAAAAAGTGTATCGTGATGGCAAACTCTACTGTTAGGGACCCCTCTAAATTACTCAAGAGCAACGGTGTCTCTCTGGAGACTAAGATGTGCCTGATACAGGCCATGGTCTTTCTAATCACTTGTTATACATCATAGAGTTGGACAATGACTAGGAAGGATAAAAGAAGAATTGATGCCTTTGAGCTCTGGTGCTGGAGAAGAGTATTGAATGTACCATGGACTGCCAAGAAAACAAACAGATTCATCCTGGAAAGGATTAAACCAGGTTACTCCTTGGAGGCAAGGATTCTGGGGCTTCGTCTGACATACTGTGGACATGTTGTAAGGAGAGACAGGTCCTTGGAGAGGGACAGACATCATGCTTGGTAGGGGAAGGGAGGGCGCAAGAGGGGAAGACCCTCTAAGCGGTGGTTTTATTCAGTGACTGGGGTAATTGGGATTAGAGCAGGGTTTAGGGCTGTTGTACATAGGGTCCCTATGAGTTGCAAAGACTCGTTGGCATATAACAACAACAACAACAACAAGCAAAACCAGGAGGAGATAAAAAAAATAATGCAGAACATTGCTGAGAAAACAAATGAGGCATTAGTGGCATTGGAAAAACAAGAATCCACTATTCAAAATATAAGGTCCAATGTTTCAGAGGCTGTCAACATGATGGAGGGACATATGAGCAGAGTTGATGAGATGGAACACAGAATCATTGAAATTGAAGACAGAATTGTCACCACTGATCTGCTAGAGCATAAACCAGACTCAAATAAGAAGGAAAAAGAAGAAAACCTAAGAATAATGTAGGACACCATCAAGAGAAATAACATGCACATCATTGGAATCCCAGAAAAGGAAGAAGCAAGTAAAGGCACTGAAAAAGTTGTGGAAGAATTACTAGAGGAAAAACTTCCCAGGCATAATGGAGAATGAGAGAATATGTATTCAGGAATCTCTGCGAACACCATATAGATTAGATCCCAAAAGAAAAACATCAAGGCATATCATAGTTAAATTTGCCAGAACTAAGGATAAGGAGAGAATCCTGAAAACGGTGATGGAGAAACAAAGAGTAACCTATAAGGGAGAACAGATAAGTTTAAGTGCTGATTTCTCGGCAGAAACCATGCTGGCAAAAAGAGAGTGGAAGGACATATATCAAACACTCAAAGAACACAATAGTCAACCAAGAATACAGGACCTAGCAAAATTATCCATTAAATATGAAGGACAGATGAAGATATTCCCAGAAAAGCAGAACCTAAGGGAGTTTGTAAAAACAAGGCCGGCACTGCAGGAGAGACTCAGAGATGTCCTTCTTACAGACATACCAAAGAAAGCTGCATGGTTCAAAGTAACTAGCAACAACACCAAAAAGAACTCAACAATGATAGCAATAAAACCTACCCTCTCAGTAGTAACACTGAACGTGAATGGTTTAAATGCACCACTGAAGAGAAAGAGAGTAGCAGATTGGATAAAAAAACCAAAATCCATCAATATGTTGTCTACAAGAGACACACCTGAAAAATGAAGATAAAGACAGGCTAAAAATAAAAGGGTGGGGGAAAATATACCAAGCAAATGGCAACCAGAAAAAAGCAGGAGTAGCCATATTAATCTCTGAGAAAATAAATATCAATATAAAAACCATCACGGAAGACAAGGAAGGTCAATACATAATGCTGAAAGGGTCAATAGAACAAGAGGACAT
>NW_006399861.1:10683788-10706960 GCF_000299155.1 Elephantulus edwardii
GCCTTTTATTTTAAGAACTACCTTCCCTCTGTAACTTGATTTGCGCCACTATTATAACCTCTACTTGGAATATTATTGCTTTTTAAGTTTTGACTCATGTACTTTTAACTTGTTACTTAAATTTTTGTCTTCTATGTTGCAACAGTTCCATGATATATCTTCAAGGATATGAACATGTACGGCTAAGCACCACTGATAACAGTGCATCTAAATTCCAAAATCAGTCTCAACAAGAGTCTATGTGTTTTCCATTGCCAAAGGGGCTCTTAATGTAGTGAGAGAAGATCTTCCCCCTGAAACCTACAGCATCCCTTTTCAGCAGGAAGTAATTAATAGAATACTCCGTCCCCTTTTCCTTATGAATCAGGGTGAAATCTCTCTCAGGGAGGAGTGATAGGGAATGGCAAAGGACGCACTGACAAAGGAGATTAATCAGAACTGGCTTTGACAAGCACTGTGGCAATGGGGCAATTAAAACAGACTTTCAAGGGGGGGGAGAGAAACGAACTGGAGGGAGGGTAGAGAAAATAGTGCAACAATGAATGAATGGAAACCTTTAAATGTTCATTAAAATTAATACAATTTAATATAGAAATTTAAAAAAATTCTACTGAAGTTTATCCAAAAATGACTAGAACAGCACATCAGCAGAGAACTGCCAGAAGTCCGGGCTGGGTTTAGAAGGGGTCATGGTACTAGGGATATTGTAGCTAATGTTAGATGAATCTTAGCTGATAGCAGAGAATACCAGAATAATGTCTGCTTTTCATTGATTATGCAAAGGTGTTTGACTGTGTGGATCATAACAAACTGTGGCTGACTCTGAGAAGAATGGCAATCCCTGAATACTTGACCGTTCTAATGCGAAACCTTTACTTGGACCAAGAAGAAGTCAGAACAGAGCAAGCAAACACTGCATGGTTCAAAATTGGGGAAGGCGTAAGCCAGGGATGTGTCCTATCTCCATACCTTTTCAACCTGTATGCAGAACAGATTATCTGAGAGGCTTGGCTGTATGAGAAGTGTGGTGTTAGGATTGGTGGAAGATCTATTAACAATCTGCATTATGCAAATCACACCACCCTGCTTGCTGAAACTGAGGAGGACCTGAAATGCTTGCTAGGACTGCAGACTTCAATATGGATTGAGGCTCAATGTCAAGAAGACAAAGGTTCTCACCACTGGACCCATTGGCAGCATCAGGATGGATGTTGTAGAGATTGAGATTGTTAAGAACTTTAGTCTGCTTGGCTACACTGTCAACACTCTTGTCACCAGTCACCAGGAAATAAAAAAACATATTGTGATGGGAAGGTCTGCTGTTAGGGACCTCTCCAGGGTACTGAAGAGCAATGGTGTCACTCTGGAGACCAAGGTGTGTCTGATACAAGCTATGGTCTTTGCATAGTTAATGAAACACAGATAGACATTTCTCTGGTACTCTCTGCTTTCTGCCAAGATCTAACTAGCTATAATATCCCTAGTACCATGGCTTCTTCTAAACGCAGCCTGCACATCTGGCAGTTCTCTGTTGATGTATTTCTCCAGTCATTTTTGGATAATAATGGTATTATACAATATTTGTCCTTTTGTTATTGACTTATTTCTCCCTCACTGCTTTCAGAATTGTCTCCTTATCTTTGGTTCTGGAAAATTTGACTATGCCATGTCTTGGTGTTTTTCTTTTACGGTCTATTCTATCTGGTATTCTCTCAACTTCTTGATTATATATTATCTTATTCTTCATTATGTCTGGGAAATATTCTTCTAGTAATTCCTCAGCAACTCTTTCTGGTTATTTCTTTTTCTGGTGTCTCACATTACTCTTAGATTTCCTTCTTTTTCCTTCCTTTTTGATTCTGCTTTTTGTTCTAGCAAATCAGTGGTGACAATTTTATCTTTATCTGACTGGTTCTTTATTCCATCTCTTCAACCCTGTTCCTGTGACCCTCTCCATCATGTTGCCAGCATTTGAAACATTGGTACTCATATTTTGGATTGTGATTTCTAGTTTTTCCAGAGCCTTTAGTGCCTCGGGGTTTTTTTTAAGCTTCTCTTAGTTTTTGCTTGCAGTGTCTTGTAATTCTTCAAGTTTGTCTGTCACACATTGAAACATGCAATCATTATTCTTTTAAATTCTGTGTCAGAATGTTTCACCAGACTTTTTGGCTTCAGGAAATCCATTGATACTGTGTCACTTTTCGGGGGCGACATCTTGCTTTTGGCTTGTGTAGGGAGTAAGGTAGCCTGCTTTCTACGTGACATTGCTGTAGTAGAGTTTTTCATGTCTGAGGTGATAGCTGGTTCTTGATCTGTAGTCACTACGCCACAAAAGGGTGGGGCACATACCCTGCCTCAGTTTCTCTCAGTTCTATAGAGAAAAGGCACGTAGAAGCAGCCTCTTCTGTCAGACAAGTGCCACAGCTTGAGTAGCCCAAGGTGTTCTGGATAAAGGCAGTTGATGGACTGGACGTGAGGAAATATAAGGTGGAGCATGGAGATCTGACTGGAAAGTCAGGAAGCTTTGATTTTTCCCTTCAAGAACAAGCTCCAGCTGTCTCACTCCCTTCTGATTGAGCTTAAGTGGTCCCACGTTATCCAGCCAGACAGCAGTAACTCCCCACAAAGTACCTCACTCAAGTTCCAATGTTGCTCCTGGTGCACTCTGGGTGTGTGCTGGTTATGTCTGGGCTGGAGTTCCGGGTGCAGGCTGGCTATGATGGGACTGGTGTTCTGGATTCACACTCATTCAGATTCCAGTTTTTCTTCTCGCCCCTGCATGTCGCTCCCTGGCACATGCATCAGCAGCTTCCCAGTGCACACGTGGCATCATCAAGCCACTTTCCCATGTGTACTTGGCATCAGCACGGAGCTCCCAAGCATGTGTCCATAGTTGCTTCTGATTTCTCTTACTCAAACTCCAACAGTATGCTGGTCCATCTGCCCTGCCAATCCACCTCAATTATGTAACTTTTTAAGGAACTGTCAAACTGTTTTCAAATCGTTTGCTCATATTTTACCAATTACATTACTTTTTAAAATTACAGTTTGAATGAAAGTTACAAAGGAAAGAAAAAAAATAATTCATGAACATTTTACTCTGCTAATATCAATATTCACAGCACAATCACTTTTCCCATCTTCTCCATAATTGTATTTCTGTGTTCAGCTTTGCAAGAAATTGCAATATTGTTTACAATAGTGGCTGGCCCATATCTCACTCCCACCAGCAGTATAAAAGTGTTTCAATCTTTCCAAACCCTGTTGAACATGTATTATGTACAGTCTTACTTTATTGTGATTTGAATGAATATTTATAGTGCAAATTAATTTTTTAAAAGTTTTCACCTTGAATGAAATTACTTTGGAAATAATGTACATTTCCATGACACCAACACTACAGTTTCTGGAGGGAGTCACAGTAAGATACACAGAATTAATTAGTATGATTATATAGTTATATAAAATATATAATGATTATACCCATTCCATAATTAATATGAATACTAACCGTTATTTATTTAATGGCAAACAAAATCAAGAAAGTGACCATCAAAGAAAAGAGACCCATAGCTTCAGACAAGGCAAATACCAGGAAAGTGTGTGAGAACAGTTCCTGCTTCAGTAAAAGGTTTCTGGCACAGGCAATTATGAGGCTGCCAAAGATTGTCCCAATACAAGCACAAAAACCAGCTACTCCTACTGTGGTAGCTCCTTCACCAATAAATTTGGCAGCAGTGTCAATGTCTCTGACAACTGCACTGGTTTGAAGCTTCCTTTGAATTAGTGGAAACACACCATTCTGATTTTCACTAAGCACTGCTGAGACCTCTCCAGTCCTAGCTTCTGGTTGCGATGACACTGATGCTGTATTGGTGTGTATACAAACCTTCTAAGTAGTGGGGCTATCCGGTGCCAGATTTTGAACCATAAAGTGTCTCCTTGCTCTGTTCTGATGACTGCCTCTTGGTTCAAGTATAGGTTTCACATAAGCACAATCAAATGTTCTGGGATTCCCATTCTTCTCAGAGTCAACCATAGGTTTTTTTTTGTGATCCACACAGTCAAAAACCTTTGTATAGTTAATGAAGCAGATAGACATTTCTCTGGTACTCTCTGCTTTCTGCCAAGATCCATCTAACATTAGCTATAATATCCCTAGTACCATGGCTTCTTCTAAATCCAGCCTGCACATCTGGCAGTTCTCTGTTGATGTATTTCTCCAGTCATTTTTGCATAATAATGGTATTATACAATATTTGGCCTTTTGTTATTGACTTATTTAACTTAACAAAATGTCCCCTAGCTCCATCCATATTATGTAGAGTTTATCAAATTCATTATTTTTCAGTGCTGTATATGAAGACATCAGTTTCTTTAGCCATATGTTTATTGACAGATCATATCTTCAATAATGCTGCAATGAACAGGAGTGTACATATATCTGTTTGGGTAAAAGTTCTTATTTCCTTAAGATATAGATCTAGTAGTAGAATTGCTGGATCAAATGATACTTTTGTTACCAATTTCCCAAGGTGGTGCCAAATGATTTTCTGTTATGATTGCACCATTTTACATCTCTACCAGAAATATATGAAACTTCTAATCTCTCCACAACTTTATTACCATTTGTAGCTTGTTGTCTTACTGAATTTTGAATTTTGTTAATGCTGCTGAGGTTTGATGATATCTCATTGCTTTGCTTTGCACCTCTTTTATAATTAATGATCTTGAGATTTTCTTCATGTGTTTGTTGACCATGTGAATGTCTTCTTTAGTTATTAACTTTTGTTTTGTACCATCAATTACAATTGTACTTTATCACAAAGTCTCATCAAATCTTCACTGTACTTGCCTATCACTTTCCAATGCATCATGAGTTTTTTATTGTTTTTTTAATAGTGTATAATATTCCATTGTGCAAATGTACCATAATGTCTCTATCCATTTATTGATTGATGGGCACATGGGCTGCTTCTGTATTTTGGCTATTGTAAATAGTGCTTTAATAAACATGTTGTTGAATACTGTTGAGTCAGAACAGATCCCTAGCTAACCTTCCGGTGGGTTTTCAGAGGCTGTAAATAGGATGGGAGGAGATTATCTACCTTTCTCCTGCAGAGTTGCTTGTGGATTCGAACCATGTACCTTTGCATTGGAATTCCTTGCCACTAAGCCACCAGCACTCCCTGTAATAAACATAGGTGTCTGTAATAATTATCTGCTGTGTCTCAGCTTTAATTTGTTTAGCATATATTGTTAGTCGTGGAAAAACTGGGTCAAATTGAATTTTTACTTTCATCTTTTTGAGGAAATACCAATGTGGATTCCATAGTAGTTGTACTATTTCACATCCCCACCAGCAGTGCTTGAGAGTTCCAATCTCTCTGCATCTTCATCAATATTTATTGTTTACTGTTTTATTAAATGTGGCTATTGCTGCTGAATTGAGATATTATCTCATTGTTATTTTTATATGCATCCTTGAATTGCTAGTAATGTGTGTATTGGCAATCCGAATTTCCCTTCTGGTATAAAATATTCTCATATTTTCTGCCTATTTTTGTAGTTGGATTATCAGGCTTTTTGTTGTTGTTGTTGTTCAGGTACTGAAGTATTCTCTGTATTTTAGTTAAGAGTTCCTTGTCAGAAATGTCATTGCCAAATATTTCTCCCCAGCCTATGGGTTTTATTTTCACCCTATTGGAGATTTTTGATGCACCCAAAGATTTGGTTTTTGTAAGCTCTCATTCATCTATTTTTTACTTTCCTGGTTGTGCATTTTTTTAGTATATTTGAAAGCTTATTCTTGCTGTGGACTAGGGCTTCTAAATGTGTTCCCTCCCCAACCCCGGCTGATCTTTATGAGTTTTTGTTTTACCTCTATGTCCCTCTGTGTCACCTTGAGCTGGGTTTTGTGTATAATGTGAGATAAGAATCTTGTTTCAGGTTTCTGTAGCCAGCACTTTTTTTAAAAGAGGCTGTTGTTTTTTCCATTTAATGGGTTTTGTATCTTTGTCAAATATCAGTTGGACAAAGGGTTCTCAATTCTATTTCATTGGCCTATGTGTTGAATTTTGCACCCTTTTATATCAATTGAAGTGATCATGTAATTCTTATCTTTTGTTTAATTGATGTGATTGCTTTTCTTGTATTGAACGGTCCTTGCAGGCCTCTTTATTAATCCCATCCTATCTTTTTGATAGGCTGTTTGATTCTGGTGCTTAAGGCTTTGTTAAGGATTTTCGCATCTATATTCCTGAAAAATACTAGTCTATAGTTTTCTTCCTTCCCTTTTGATGTGTTTGCTTATTGCTATGAATTGACCGCTAAATACTGCTTTATTTGTATCCCAGAGATGTTGGTAAATTGTGCTTTGATTTTCATGAGTTTCAAGAAACTTTTTAATTTCTTCTATTACCTACCCATGCTCAAGAAGAGAATTACTGAGTTTTCAGGAGTATCATTTTTTTTTCTCCTTTGCCCTTTCGTTGTTGATTCTAGTTTTGTAGCACTGTGGTCTGAGAAAATGGTTTGTATTATTTCTAAGTTTTTAAAAAAATTATTGAGACTTGCTTTGTGACTTAATATATGATCATTTCTGGCTAATATTTCATACACACTGGAGAAGAATATATACTCATCCTTTTGTGGTTGCATTAGTCTGTGTATATCTATAAGATCCAATTGGTTGACGGTATATTTTAATTCTTCAACATCTTTGTTGAATTTCTTTTTGGTAGTCCAATCTTTCCTTGAGAGTGGTATATTGAATTTTCCTACTATTATGGTGTTGTCTATTCTTTCGTTTCCTTTCCTTTTTTTTTTTTAAGATCTGTTTAGATTTGCTTTGTAAGTTTTGTATGTCTATCATTTTGTGCATAGGTGTTAATTATGGTTCTGTCCTTTTGTTCTTTTGACACTTTTAACATTATATGTTGTTGTTGCTATGTGCCGTCAAGTCGCTTGTGACTCATAGCGACCTTATGTACAAGAGCTCTAAACCCTGTTATATCCTGTGCCAACCTCATTGTCTCTGACATACCTACTCCCATTACCCCAATCACTAAATCGATCCATCTCATCAAGGGTCTTCCTCTCCTGGGTTGTCCCTCCACTCTCCCAAACGTGATGTTCCTCTCCAAGGACTGGTCCCTCCTTGCAACATGCGCAAAGTATGTCAGACGAAACCTCAGAATCCTTGACTCCAAGCAGCAGCCTGGCTTTACCCTCTCCAGGACAAACCTGTTTGTTCGTTTAGCAGTCCATGGTATATTCAACACTCTTCTCCAGCACCATAGCTCAAAGGCATCGATTCTCTTTCTATCATCCGTAGTCACTGTCCAGCTCTCTAATGCATAACACACAATTGCAAAGACTATAGCCGGGATCAGGTGTACCTTAGTCTCCAGTCTGATGTTGTTGCTCTTAAGTACTTGGGAGAAGTCCCTACCAGTTGACTTCCCCATTGCAATTCGTCTCTTGATTTCCTGGCTGCTGGTACCAAGAGTGTTGATTGTGGAGCCAAGCAAACGAAAACTGTTAACTATCTCAATCTTGTCACCATCCATAATGATGCTGCCAATTGGCCCAGAGGTAAGAATCTTTGTTTTCTTGATGTTGAACTTCAGTCCATATTGAAGGCTGCAGTCCTTGACCTTCTGTAGCAAGCACTTCAGGTCCTCCTCAGTTTCAGCTAGCAGGGTTGTGTCATTTGCATAACGCAGATTGTTGATGAATCTTCCACAAATCCTGATGTCACATTCCTTCTTTAGATTTTAAAATTTTTCAGGTTATAGCTTTTCATAATATTCAGTTACTAGAATTTTAATTTTGGCTGGTTCTTTCATGATGGCACCCATTTCATTACTTGTTCAAATTATATTGCCTTTTCTTTCTTTTCCTTTGATATATTTACCAGAGGTTGGTTTGCCAATTTTATTGACCCTTTCAAGGAATCGCCTCCTGATCTTGTTGATAATTTCAATTATTTTACTATTATCTATTCCACTTATTTATTCCCTTTACAATTTCCTTTATTCTAAAGACTATGGATAAAGCATGCTGCTTCCCATCTCCCTTAGTTGGAGATGTTGGGTTAAGTAGTTCATTTGACTTCCTTCTTCCATTTTTATGTTTTTGCTTATTACTATAAACTGACTTCTAACTATTGCCTTTGTCTCTGCCTTTTAGTCTGTCTTTCTCTTCATTTCTTAGATGTGTCTCTTGTAGACAGGCTTTGATAAGTTTGGGTTTTTGTGTGTTTTTATTTTAATCCGTTTTACTATTCCTTTTCTCTTAATTAGTGCATTTAAGTCTTCATATTCAGTGTGGTTATCAATAGGTAAGGTTTTATTGACACTATTTTGCAGAATTTTCATTTACCTTGTTGCTGGTTCTGGTGGCCTAGTGGTATGACTTTGCACTGTAATCTTGTAGGCACACTGTTCTAATTCACCCACTGCTCTGAAGGAGAAGGGTGGGAAATCTCCTCCTGAGATATTAACTGCCTCTGCAAACCCACTGGAGGGTCATCTGTGAGTCAGTTCTGACTGAATGGTACATGACCACAACATTACTGGTTACTTTGGTTCATCCATTTTTCTTTGCTATCTCAGTCTAAATTACTTCTTTTAGTATTTCTTATAGGGTTGATCTTGTTCTCACTAATTCCTTAAGTTCCTGCCTTTTTGAGAGTGACAGAATTTTCCCTTCATATTTCATGAACAATTTTGCTGAATCCAGGATTCTTGTTTGACAATTGTTGATTTTTCTAACTGGTTTGCCTTTGAAGGTAATTCTTCGTTTTTCTTGAGCTGCTTTTAGTATTCTGTCCTTACGTTTGATTTTGGGAAACTTGACTGTGATATGTCTTGATATTTTTCTTTTGGGATGTACTATGATTGGGGTTCACTCAGCTTTGTGATCATATATTATTTTTCATGATATCTGTAAAGTTTTCTTCTACAACCTCTTCCACAATGTTCTCAGTACTTTTTTCTTAATCTTCTTATTCTGGAATTCCAGTCATACATATGCTATTTCTCTTTATGTCATCCCATATAATTCTTATGGTTTCTTCATTTTCCTTCCTCCTTATTTCTGCTTTTTCCTCAAGGAGATTACTGTTAAGCATCTTTTCTTCCGTTTCAGTGATTCAGTATTCTATTTCTTCCATTCTGATCTTATTGGCCCCTCCCACATATTTATATCCTCTGTAATGTTGGTTGTATTATTCTGGATTTTATTTTCATGTTTTTCTATGTTTTCTAGTATCCCATTGGTTGTGTCTATTTTTCCTTGGTTTTTAAAAATTGTTCTGCTTCCTTGCTGTGGTTTCAATTCTTTCTTCCATCTTTGTAATTTCTTGATCACAAATTCTTGGAATTCTATGTTGAAGTATTTCTCCAGCCTTCTTGCTTCTGGAATATTAATTGGTTTAGTGATCTGGTCTTCATTTTAGAAGTCTTAGAGCGTTTTTTGATGGAGTTTGAGGTTGTCTGTTGCTTCAGGGAAGTTTTGTGGCTTTCCTTTTGTCATGTGTGTAGCAGTGTCTGGTGTGTCTGTGTTGCTATCTGTTTGTTGTATGTATAACGATTCTGTTGCAGGGTTGGTTGGGATTGTGGTCTCTTCCCCCCCCCCCCTTCTGTTGCCCTTTGGTGAAAGAGATCTCTAAGCTTTGCCTTGTAGACTGTCTTTCTTGAGCTGGTGTCCACTGTTGAGTGGGTCAGTGGGATAGGACTTGGTAGCTTACTTCTGGGAGATGGTGTGGACTGACCTTTTAAAGTCAGACAGTCAGTATTTGCCCATGTCTCCATAGCCAGTTGACACAGTTTTGTTTTGTTTCATGGGGCGGGGTGGCAGGGGTAGGGGGAGACTGGGAATTCTGCTTTTTCTATGATACTCTACTCATGCAGGTTCCCACCCTCTGCACTTGCACTGCTCCTTCCACTAAGTGTGTTGAGTAATTTAAGGTATCTTTATTGTGCTCTCCTAGCCCGGTTCAAGAGGGCACTGGGTGATTCACCATGTCATTGTGAGAGTGGAAAGCTTTTCCCCTGCGTCCTCCTAGGGTAGGTTCCCACAGTGCCTCACCTGCTCAGATGAAAATCCCCTTGGGAGTTCATTCACTCATAAATTGGGAGTCCTCTGTCCTTTGTAGTGTTCTTTCAGTACATGGCTGTAAGAGATATATCTCTTTTTGTGGAAATGGGACTCTACTCAACTGGTCTGTAGTGTTATTATCAGCCCCTCAATAGCAGTTTTACACTCTTTAATACAGTTTTGTTTTCACTATGTTCTATCAAGCCTCAGGGTGCTCAAATTTCCCATGACAGGGACTCTGATTTAATCTCTACATCCCTACTGGAAAGAGACAATTTCCTTAATCTAACTAGCTCACTATCCTATTAGATGCCGTAGTGAAGTATCTTTTGATGTCCTCTGTCAATTTTATAAATTGTTTGTCTTTTTCTTGTTGAGGTATTGGCATTTCCCGAGTTTTAGAGATTAGCAGATATATCATTATCATATGTATTTCCCAATCATCCCTTATCAGATATATAATTGTCATAAGTATTTCCAAATCTAAAAGCTATCTTTTTACTCTTCTTGAGAAATCTATTGATGCAAAAAGGAATTGAATTTTTAGAATGTTCTAATATTCTACTTTATCCTCAGCTGACTATGCATTGTTTTGTTTTATGATGGTCTATATGTCTCATCTGTTCTACATATAAATTGAAAAGGTATGGAGATAGATTGCACCCCTGACTCATACCTTTCCTGATCTTGAACCATGCAGTGTTCCCTTGCTTTGTTCTGATGACTGTTTTCTGGTCCAGGTATAGGTTTCATATGAGCACAATGAGTGTTTTGGGATTCCCATCCTTCTCAAGGTTATCCACAATTTGTTGTGATCCGCACAGTCAATGAAACATAGATAGACATTCTTCTGGTATTCTCTGCTTTCAGCTAAGATCCATCTAACATTGACTATAATGGCCCTAGAACCACAGCCTCTTCTAAACCTAGCTTCCACACCTCGCCATTCTCTGCTGATGTACTTACTATACCAGTCATTTTTTTAATAATCTTCAGCAAGATCATGTTTGCATATGATACCAGTGATAATGTTTGATAATTTACACACTCTCAGATCTTTGCTATGAGAAGAAATATGGACCAAGTTGGCCAATAAGTTATCCTCCAGATTTCTTAACACAGCCTGTTGAGCATGCCTAGGGCAGGATCTGTTGAAATACGTCAGTTGGTATGCCATCAATTCCTGAGGCTCTGTTTTTTGCCAATTCCTTCAGAACAGCTTAAATATTCTCCTTCAGCACCATATGTTCTTTATCATAGGTTGGTTCATGAAATTCTTCTGTGTCAGCCAATTCTTTTTGGTATAATGACTCTGTGTATTCCTTCCATCTTCTTTTGATGTTCTCTGGGTCATTCAATATTCTGCTCATGTTGTTATGTGCTGTTGAGTCACCTGCACTCATTGGAAAAATATGTACAACAGCTCTGAGCCAGTCTTACTGACTCTAACACATGTACCCCTGATGCCCCGGTTACTGTACTAATCCATCTCACTCAGAGTCTTCCGCTCCTGTGCTGTTCCTCCATACTTCCGAGCATGGTGTCCTTCTCCAAGGACCAGTTCCCCCTGGCCACATGTCCAAAGTATGTGAGATGGAGCTTCAAAATTCTAGCTTCCAAGGAGAAACTTGGTTTCACCCTCTTGAAGATAGACCTATTTGTTTTCTTAGAGGTCCATAGTAGGTTCACGATTCTTCTCCAGCACCACAACTCAAAGGCATCAATTCTTCTATCATAGTTAGTTATTGTCCAGCTCTCTGATGTATAGCAAGTAATTGCAAAGACCATGTCCTGGACCAGGCAAACCTTAGTCTTTAGACTGACATCTCTGCTTCTCAGTACTCTGAAGACGTCCCTGACAGTAGATTTTCCCAGTACAGTTTGTCTTTTGATTTTCTGATTCCTGGTGCCAAGAGTGATCATGCAACTTGAGGCTTGAATGTGTTCTTCAATTCCTTCAGCTTAAAAAATGCTGAGTAAATTACACCCCTTTGATTTTCTGACTTCAGTTCTTTGTACATTTGATTATAATACTTTGCTTTGTCTTCCCAAGCTACTCTTTGAAATCTTCTATTCGGCTCCTTAACTTCTTCATTTCTTCCCTTTTCTTTGGCTTCTCAGTGCTCTAATACAATAGTCAGAGTCTCTTCCAACATCTTTCTTGATTTTTTTTTCTTCCTCCTTTGTCTTTGTAATGACCTTTTGCATTCTTCATGGATTATATTCCTGATAGCCTCCCATAGCTTATCTGGACTTCACTCAATAGTGTTCAGTGCCTCAAATCTGTTCCTGAGATTGCCTTTAAATTCAGGTGTTATAGACTCGAGGTCAAAGTTTGGTTCTTGTGGGTTTGATTCTATTTTCTTTAGCTTCAGTTTGAACTTGCACATGAATAGGATTTTTTTCCACAATCAGCACCTGGACAGGTTTTCACAGACGTTGAGCTTCTCCAACTATTTTTTTTAAGCCTGGACTTTGTTAGGAAGAATATGGCATGAGAATTTGGGAAGACCCACTAGCCAGAATATTAAAAGATGAATTGCACTGGGAAAATCTGATGTCAGGGACCTCTCCAGAGTACTGAAGAGCAACGGTGCCAGTCTAGGGACTACAGTATGCTGGATCTAGGCCATGGTCTTTGCAATTATTTACTGTTCATCAGGGAGCTGGACAGTGACTAAAGGTGATAGAAGAATTGATGCCTTTGAGTTGTGGTGCTGGAAAAGAGAACTGGATATACTATTAACTGCCAGAATAACAAACAGGTCTGTCCTGGAGAGAGTGAAACAAGGCTGTTCCTTGGAGACAAGAATTTTGAAGCTCCATCTGACATATTTTGGGCCTGTTGCAAGGAGGGGCCAGTCCTTGGAGAAGAGCATCCTCCTTGCATGGATGAAGGGACAGCACAGGAGAGAAAGGTCCTGGATAAAATGGATTGACTAAGTTACTGCGGTCAAGGGGGTGAGTGTGTCAGAGAGGATGAGATTGGCTCAGGATAGGGCAGGGATCAGAGCTATTTTATACAGGGTATCTATGAGTCAGAGGTGACTCTACAGTGCATAAAAACAATAGCAACAACATTTGTCCCATAGATTTTTTTGTTGATATTGTTATGTGTTATCAAGTCAGAATTTACTCAAGCTGACTCATCAATAAGTTTTCAGAGGCTATGAATCACACAGGAGAAGATTGTCTGTTTTTTTTCTTGAAGAGCAGCTGGTAGTTTTGAACCACCTGACTTTGGAGTGGCAGCACAACTCCCTACAATTTGGCCCCTGAACTCCCTTAAGGGCCTCTACATTTTTCCTTATTTATTGATTATTCCAGGTGTCTTTTAATAATCTTAAGCAAAATTTTACTTGTAAAATGAAATTAATATTAGTAATTGATGTTGTAATATTAATGACATTGTTTGATAATTTCTACTTTCTATTGAATCACCTTTATGTTTATTATTGTTGTTGTTATGTGCTATCTAGTTGCCTGCAACTCATAATGACCCTCTGTACAATAGCCTTAAACCCTGCTGTATCCTGTGCCAACCTCACTGTCTCTGACACACCTACCCCCATTACACCACTCACTGAATTAATCCATCTCAGAGAGGGTCTTCCTTTCCTGCGCTGTCCCTCCACACTCCCAAGCATGATGCCCCTCTCCAAGGACTAGTCCCTCCTTGCAACAAGTCCAAAGTATGTCAGAGTAAGCTTCAGAATCCTCCAAGGAGCAGTTTGGTTTCATCCTCTCTAGTTCGAACCTGTTCATTCTCTTAGCAGTCCATGGTATATTCACTACTCCAACATCACAGCTCAGATAGATACATCAATTCTCCTTCTATCAGCCCTGGTCATTGTCTAGTTTTCTGATGCATAGCTAGTGATTGCAAAGACCATGGTCTGTAGCAGGTACACCTTAGTCTCCAGAGTGACATTGTTGCTCTTCAGTACTTTGGAGAGGTCTCTAACAGCAGACTTTTCCATTGCAATATGTCTTTTAATCTCATGGCTGCTGATGCCAAGAGTATTGATTATGGAGCCAAGTAAACTAAAGCTGTGAACAATCTCAATCTCTTCACCATCTATCATGATGCTTCCAGTTGGCCCAATGATGAGAATATTTGTTTTCTTGATAGTGATCTTCAACCCATATTGAAAGCTGCAGTCCTTGACTTTCTGCAGCAATCTCTTCAGATCCTCCTCAGTTTCAGCAAGCAAGGTTGAGTCATCTGCATAACGCAGATTATTGATAAGTCTGCCTCCAATCCTTATGCCACTTTTCTCCTCATAGAGCCCAGCCTCCCTGATAATCTGTTCTGCATTTAGTTTGAAAAGTTATGGAGATAGGACACATCCCTGGTGTACACCTTTCCCAATTTTGAAACAGTTTTGTTTCCATACTCTGTTCTGACGATTGTTTCCTTGTCCAAGTATAGGTTTCACATTAGCGTTATCAAGTGTTTTGGGATTCCCATTCTTCTCAGAGTTAGCACAGGAAGGGGAATAAATATGGATCTTTTCCATATCAATTGTTGTCATTTGGTTAGGTAGCTGTCTTCCAGTTTTTTTTACATAGGCTAGAAAGCATATTCATCCAGGGATGCATTTGTTTGTTGGAGCATCTCCTTTGGTATTCCATCAGTCATTAATTTGGGGGGCCTTATATTTTGCCAATGCCTTCAGCACAGCTTAAACTTTTCCCTTCATTAGCATTAGTTCTTGGTCATATACTAATTCCTGAAATGATTCTGTGCCGATCAGTTCTTTTTAGTACAGTAACTCTTTGTATTCGGTCTCATCTTCACTTAATGCTTTCTCCTTCATTCAAAATTTTACCCATACAATCTTTCACTATTGCAAGTTAAGCTTGAATTTTACTCTTCAGTTCTTTCAGCTTGGGAAATGCAACTAGAGTGCTCTTCACGAGCAAGGATGGTGAAACTTTGTCTCACATACTTTGGGCATATTGTCAGAAGGACAAAAACGTGCTTGGAAAGGTGTAGGGTCATAGAAAGATAGGCAACCAGTTTGACTGACACAGTGATTGGAAGTCATGAGGTTAATGCAGGATAGGGTACGGTTTCGATTTTTTTCTCATAGTATTGCTGTGGGTTACGGTCTGCTCGCTGTCACCTAAAAACAAATTTGTCCCAAGTGTTTTCTTTGGTAGTGTTTGTTTTTAGTTTTAGATTTTATACCTAGGTCCTTGATCTTTCTTGAATTAATTTTTATATATGGTATGATTCTTATTTCACTTTTCTGCACATAGATAACCAATGTTGTCAACACCATTTGTTAAACAGGCTATCTTTCCCCCATTCAATGGATAGAATATCTTTTTAAAAATTAGCTAGCCCCACATTTTTAATTATGTTCCATCGGCCTATTTATCTGTTGCTGTACCACTGCTAGACTTTTTTATTACAGTGGTTTTGTAGCAGATTTTGAAATTAGGGAGTATAAGGCTTCTCCTCCTTTCCCCCTCCTTCTTCATTAATGTTTTGCTAATACAGAGTTTCTTTCCTTTCCCCATAAAATTCATGGTTACTTTATTCATCTCTTTGGAGAATAATGATGGAATGTAAATTAGGATTGTTTTGTATCTGTAAACCAGTTTTGTGGATATTGTCATTTTAACAATCTTAAATCTTCCAATCTGTGTGTGTAGTATATTCCTCCATTTATCTGTCTTTTGATTTCTCATAGCAGTGTTTTGTACTTTTCTTTGTACAAGTTTTTGCATTTCCAGTTATATTTAAGACTGTAAAGATCAAAGATGATAGCCTTCAATATGGATTGCATCTCAACCTTGTCTGGTTCTCATTCAAAGAGAATGCCTTGTATTTGAGAAAAATGTTGACGTTTTGCTTAGTATATATGCTTTTCATTATATTGAGGAATTTATCCTATATTCCTATTTTTGTGTGTTTTTATTAAGAAAAGGTGTTGAATTTTATAAAATTCTTTTCCTGTGTTTATTCATATGATCATGTTAGTTTTCCTTTGTTTTGTTTCTCTGGTTGATTATATTGATTGTTTTTGTTATGTTGAACCATTCTTGCAATGAGGTTTTTCAATCTGGCTTTTCTAGCATGGGTGACTGACTACGTGGATGGGTAAGACTATGTGAATGGGGTATGTTGGCTTATCCACAAAAGAATTGGGTATCTACCATTCCACAAGGGGGCTGGCAAGTCTCAATAATCTACAAGATTAGCTAATCCCACCAATAAATGGAACAGATCTATCTGAAGAGATAGAATCCTCCCTAGCTAGAGAAGAGGAAAGAGACCAGAGCCCTGTGATGACAGAGACAGGAAAATGTAGGACATACTTTGGGACAGCAACAATAGGCTTTGGAGGTGGTTGTGGGAGACAATATTGGCAGGACTGAGAACTTTGTTAGACAACATAGGGAAAACCAGTATTGGCAGGACTGAGATCTTGGGAACACTAACCACAAGGTTCAGGACTGAGGTGTCTGCATGCACATTTCAGAAGCTATCTTCACTGTATTCTGTTATTAATCCGAATTACAACCCTTTGATTTTCCCCAGTATGGTTCTGTGTGGTCTGTGAGCTTTAACATTGGATTTTGCACCCAGCAAAGCAGTAAAATCTTACTGATTGAAATGAGTAGAAATAGATATGGGAGTGGGGGGATATGTTTGACTTCGTGGGAATTCATTTTGTATTATTGATCCTGTGGACAGGGACAGTTTCCCCTGTGAAGGTGGTAAAGGTCAGATATCATCTTTTACCCATTTGAGTTCATTGCTTCAGACACCATATCAGTCCACCTTGTTGGGGAATCTTCTTTTCATTCACCTTTCCAAGCATGATATCACTTTAAAAAAAAAAATAGCCTCTCCTAACAACATGTCCAAAATATGTGAGATGAAGTTTCATAATTTTTGCCTCCAAGGAACACTCTAAGTTACGGAGTGGATATTTGGTGCACAGAAGCTACACTAAACAACACAAGGTCAATGTTGAACTAGAAATAAATAGCAAAAGGACCAATAAAAATGTCTATCCATTTGAGAAAGGAAAAGTACTATTCTAAATGGCCCTTGGAACAAAGAGAACATGTAGATAAACTTATAAATATTTTAAAAATTAATGACTATGACTGCACCAAACCGGATATTAATTAGGGTATGTTTAAATCCTAGTGGCACTATGGATTAATTAAGCATTGGTTTCCTACCAAAATATCAAAAGCCAAAAATTCACCAACCAGTCCATGGGAGAAAAGAGAAGGTAATCTGCTTCCATAATGATTTATAGTTTCAGAAACTCTGCCTTGTCCTATGAAGTCACTGTAAATCAGAATTAACTCAGTGACAGTGGATTTTTTTTTAGCTGCTATAATAAAAAGGTGGACCTTAGTCTCCAGAGAGACACCATTGCTCTTGAGTACTTTAGAGAGGTCCCTAACCGCAGACTTTCCCATCGCAATACGGTTTTTTATTTCCTCGCTGCTGGTGCCAAGAGTGTTGACCGTGGAGCCGAGCAAACTGAAGCTGTGAACAATCTCAATCTCTTCGCCATCCATCCTGATGCTACCGATTGGTCCAGTGGTGAGAATTTTTGTCTTCTTGACATTGAGCTTCAGTCCATATTGAAGGCTGCAGTCCTTGACCCTCTGCAGTAAGTGCATGAGGTCCTCCTCAGTTTCAGCAAGCAGGGTTGTGTCATCTGCATAACGCAGATTGTTGATAGATCTTCCACCAATCCTAACGCCACGCTTCTCCTCATAGAGCCCAGCCTCTCGGATAATCTGCTCTGCATACATGTTGAAAAGGTATGGAGATAGGACACATCCCTGGTGTACACCTTTCTCAATTTTGAACCATGCGGTGTTGCCCTGCTCGATTCTGACGACTGCCTCCTGGTCCAAGTATAGGTTTTGCATTAGCACGATTAAATGTTTGGGGATTCCCATTCTTCTCAGAGTCAGCCACTGTTTATTATGATCCACACAGTCAAATGCCTTTGCATAATCATTAAACACAGACATTCTTCTGGTATTCTCTGCTTTCAGCTAAAATCCATCTAACATCAGCTACAATATCCCTACTACCACGACCCCTTCTAAACCCAGCCTGGACTTCCGGCAGTTCTCTGTTGATGTACTGTTCCAGTCGTTTTTTGATAATCTTCGGTAGAATCTTGCTTGCATGTGAAATCAATAATATTATTCTGTAGTTTCCACACTCAGTTGGGTCACCCTTCTTTGGGATGGGAACAAACATAAATCTCTTCCAGTCAGTTGGCCAAGTGGTTGTTCTCCAGATTTCTTGGCACAACTTGGTGAGCATATCCAGGGCAGCATCTGTTAGCTGAAATATGTCAATTGGTATACCGTCTATTCCAGGGGCCTTATTTTTCGCTATTTCCTTCAAAGCAGCTTGAACTTCTTCCTTCATCACCATAGGCTCTTGCTCAAATGTTATTTCATTAAATTCTTCTGTATCTTCCAATTCCTGTCGATACAATGACTCAGTATATTCCTTCCATCTTCTTTTGATACCTCCTGGATCATTTAACATTCTGCCTAAAGCATTCTTGATCATAGCAACTCGAGGTTTGAATTTGTTCTTCAGTTCCTTGAGCTTAAGAAATGCTGAACGAGTTCTGCCCTTTTGATTTTCTGACTCTAGCTCCTCGCACATTTCATTGTAATATTTTGCTTTGTCATTCCGTGCTGCCTTTTGGAATCTTTTGTTCAGCTCTTTAGTGTCTTGAATTCTTCCTTGTGCTTTGGCTTCTCTACGTTCCAGTGCAATCTTCAGAGTTTCTTCTGACATCCATTTTGGTCTTTTCTTCCTCTTCTGTCTTTGTAATGACCGTGCGGTTAGGGACCTCTCTAAAGTACTCAAGAGCAACAGTGTCTCTCTGGAGACTAAGGTGCGCCTGATACAGGCCATGGTCTTTGCAATTACTTGTTATGCATCAGAGAGCTGGACAATGACTAGGGAGGATAGAAGGAGAATTGATGCCTTTGAGCTGTGGTGCTGGAGAAGAGTATTGAATATTCCATGGACTGCCAAGAAAACAAACAGATCCATCCTAGAGAGGGTTAAACCAGGCTACTCCCTGGAGGCAAGGATTCTGGGGCTTCGTCTGGCATACTTTGGACATGTTATAAGGAGAGACAGGTCCTTGGAGAGGGACATCATGCTTGGTACGGTAGAGGGACAGCGCAGGAGGGGAAGACCCTCTATGAGGTGGATTGATTCAGTGACTGGGGTACTATGGATGGGTTTGTCAGAGGCCATGCGATTGGCACAGGATAGAGCATGGTTTAGGGCTGTTGTACATAGGGTCGCTATGAGTCGCAAACGACTCGACGGCACATAACAACAAACAACAGCAACATAATAAAAAGACCATAAAACAGGTCTACACATTGGAATTCTATTTCTAACTTACATGAGTCAAATGTCCCTGTTAGTTTACGAGAGATTCTCTTCTTCATGTTGATATATGAAGCCATGATTCGTCCCTTTCATGGTTCCACTACTTTGTAGAACCTCACCATATCTAGTATCTGGAATGATGAGGAAGAATATGGAGGAACCATCCCTTTGAAAATCCTGGACCTGGAAATCTAACTGAAAAGGGAGGCTGAGAAATATAGATCACTTGGTCAGCACTGCATCTTTTTCTTTATTACAGTTCACAAAGTGGAAAATGAATTTTGATTCAGAATCTCTGCTATAGCCTACACCTCTGGGCACCAAATATTCAAATGAATATTCTTGCATATAGAGTATACATTCATCCCTCTATCCAAAATTCCATGCAACCATTGCCTCTAGGTCCAAAATTAGGATCTCTGGGTGATGCCTTTCCATAAAGTTCAGGAAAGTTAATTTGTAGGTCAGTGACATATGAACCAAAAAGAATTTATCTGAACATGACCAAAGGTGGATGAAAGAAGTATGGATGGAGTAATTGTTATAACATTTTTCATATGGAAAAAAGAAGAATAGAAAAATATAGCAATGATGAAATCTCACCAGACAGATATTAGGAAGATCTCCTTGCCATGGCAGTATTCCTTGATATGACTCTAGTTCTGTTCTCCTTGGTAAACTTTTTGCACTGTCCTCTTGTCTCATTTTACAACTTTTGGAAACTTCTTTATTACCCATTGTCTTCCACAGCCATATCTCCAGGAGTTCTTGGAAAATATGCCCTTATGCAGCTCACATTATGCTGATGAAAATTTAGGGGACCTCTGATGGTCTAATGTTAAGAAACTGTGCTGCAATCCCAAAGACATGCTGTTTGAATCCACCAGCTGCTCTGCAGGAAAAGGATGGACAAGCTCCTCTCATGTAATTTACTGCCTCTGAAAGCCCATTGGAGGGTCAGCTATGAGTGAGTTCCAACTTGGTGGCACTTGGAAACAACAACACACTGCATCCCAGAAATAGTATTTTCCAGCAGATCTATTAATGAGAATAACATGGGTTGTTGTTGTTCTGTACTGTTTAAATCCACCTGCTCTGCAAGGAAAAGATGACCCATCTTGTTCTGTGTAATTTACAGACTCAGAAAACGTGCTGGAGTGTCAGCTGTGAGTCAGTTCCAACTCTATTGTACATAACAAGAGCAGCAGAGGCAGTTAATGTCTTTAGTCTTATTTTTAGGCCATATGAATATCAATAAAGTGTTTAGAATTTAGCAAGACACCTGCTTGAAAACATTTATTGTTGAAAAAAATATATATCAGTATAACTGCTAAGAGATACCATTTAGAGATGTGAAAGCTTGCTTATATTATGAAAATAGATAAATTTGTAAGTCATTCACTTATAAATCAGAAGCTTCCTTGATTTAGTGTAGGTATTAAAAAGGCCTAGGAGGAATGATTTTTTTTCAAATTTCTGATGATAAAAAATCGTGAAAATTGAAGCTCCACCACAAGAAAACAAAGATTCTCACCACTGGGCCGATAGACAGCATCATAATCAAAGAGAAAGAGATCGATATTGTTAACAGCTTCAGTTTGCTTGGCTCCACAATCAACATTCTTGGCACCAGCAGTCAGGAAATCAAGACAAACTGCAATAGGAAAATCTGCTCTCAAGGGCCTCTCCAGAGTATTGAAGAGCAATGATGTCAGTCTAGAGACTGAAGTGCACCCGATGGTCTTCACTACTACTTGCTATGCATAGGAAAGCCGGACAATGAGTAAAGATGATAGAAGAAGAATTGATGTCTTTGAATTGTGATATTGGAGAAGAGTATTCAATATACCATGGACTGCTAGGAGAAAAAAAACAGGTTCTTCCTAGAGAGGTTGAATCCAGGTTGCTCCTTGGAGGCAAGGATCATAAAACTCTTCTAACATACTTTGGTCCTGTTGCAAAGAGGAACCAGTCCTTGAAGAGGGATATCATGCTTGGAAGGATAGAAGATAGTGCAAGAGAGGAAGATCCTGGATGAAATGGATTAACCAGTGACTGGGGTGATGAGAGTAGGTGTATCAGAGACAATGAGGTTGGCTCAAGATAGAGAAGGATTCAGAGCTGCTGTACAGAGGGTTTATGAGTTGCAAGTGATTCAATGGCACATAACAACAGGAGAAAATAGAAGGTTTTTTCCTACCAAGTTTTGCAGACAGAAGCCAAACATGCAATCAAGATGTATTAATTAGTGACTGAAATGCAAATATTGGGAATAAGGAAGAATGATCAGTAGTCAGAAAACATGGACTTAGTGACAGAAATCGTTGTTATGTGCCATCGAGCTGCTTGTGACTCATAGCGAAACTTTGTACAACAGGCCTGAAACCTGCTCTACCCTATGCCAACTTTACTGTCTCCAGCACATCTACCCTCATTAGCCCAGTCACTGTATCAATCCATCTCATTGATGGTCTCCTTCTCATTCTCTGTCCCCTCACCCTTCCAAATTTAATGTTCCTCTCCAAGGACTGGTCCCTCCTTGCAACATGCCCAAAGTATGTCAGATTAAGCCTTAGAAGCCTTGCCTCCAAGGAGCAGCCTGGCTTCACCTTCTCTAGGATGAACCTGTTTATTCTCCTGGTATTTCAGCACTCTTCCCCAGCACCATAGCTCAAGGCATCAATTATCTTTCTTTCATCAGTAGTTACTGTTCAGCTGTCTGATGCATAACAAGAAATTGCAAAGATTCCTCAATTAGTAAAAGACACCTTCTCAGTCAACCAGTAAAAGTCTAGGTTCAGTTCAGCACCACAAATGCTAGAAGCCTGTGATTTCCTCAGTCATCCAGCAAGAAAAATCTTTGGCTTCATCTCCAAGGTTCCTCTGGTTTATCTCAAAGTGGTGCCATAGTCTTCATCCTCTCGCCACCACCATTGTCCCCATATTTCACAGTGTGGAAAGTGCTCTTTTCTTCTTTTTTTTTATTTTAAAAAAATTTATACTGATTTCTTTATAAAGTTCAAATACATTGTTTTTCACACAAGATTCTTCCCATTTCCTTCACACCCACCCATAGAACTGTGCAACCCCATGATTAATACCCTACCCTACCCCACCCTGGCTCATCCTCTCCCCTCTACTTCCGCTCTCTCTCTCCTTGGATCCTTATACTCGTTCTATACTAGCCCCACAGTTATTGATTCGTTTGAAAGACCGTGTGTCTACAGTTAAGGTGGCTGGAGACCGTGTCCCTAACAAAGCTGACATAACAGCTAGGGTTCTGGTACCCAGTCAACTTTGAGGCAAACAATAAGCATGCTTATAAGGTGAGTGTAATGCTAGGGAAGTAATCCAGTCAAAGGTGAGTGATTTTAATCTGAGACCCTCGGGTTTGGTTTTAATTGTTTTGGGTCAAACATTAACATTCTTCTAAGTGGTAAAGCACTAGTCTGTTCAATTTCTGTACATAGGTAACTTGTGGTTGTTGTGATGCTAAACACTGTGACACTGATGTGTCAAATGTGATAATATGTGGAAGAAGTATAATGGTTGTTGTTGTTGTTGTTATGTGCCGTCGAGTCGTTTGCGACTCATAGCGACCCTATGCACAACAGCCCTAAACCCTGCTCTATCCTGCGCCAACCGCA
>NW_006399861.1:10712358-10722578 GCF_000299155.1 Elephantulus edwardii
TGATGCATAACAAGTGATTGCGAAGACCATGGCCTGGTAGGAATAATAATTTTTAGCATTGTAGTAAATTTATGTTTTGGACATAATCTAGACCATAAGTGTTGGATACTGTTACTAGTGATAGGCCAATGGCGGCTTCACAATCTGAGAATACTAAGAGGATAATTGGGATAATAGATAGAAGCGTGAAATTTATATTTAGGGCCAGTGAAGTTGTTAAGATGAAGAGTGATAACATTATACCTTCAAGGCATAGGAGTGAAGATATGAAGTGTGAGTGGTAAAGTAAAAGGCCTGTTAAGGAGATAAAGAATGCTATGATTATATTAAGATGAATAGGGGACATAATTAGTAGTTATGAGCTATTCATAATCCAATGAGTCGAAATCATTAATTTTAGTTAAGCTAACTACCAATTCAGTTCATTCAAGTCCTTTTTGTAGTCATTCATATGCTAAGCCTAGTGTGAGAATGCTAATTAGTGTGAGAGCTATAGATAGTATGAGTTTTAGATTAATTGTTTGGGTTGCTCATGGAAGGGGTAAAAGAAGTGTGATTTCCAGGTCAAATAGAAGAAATGTAATTGCTACTAGGAAAAATTTTTTTTAAAAAAGTAGCCATGCTGATCCTATAGGATTAATGCCACACTCATAGGGTGATGATTTTTCGGAGTAAATATTAAGTTGGGGGAGTCAAAATGCAATAGTGACTAGTAATGATGAAATAATTATACTAGTTATTAGTGATAGTATTAGGTTAATTACTCTTTTTCAGGGTATTCTGAAACTAGATGATTGGAAGTCAGCCGTACTGGTTATACTAAAAGAGTAAGATCCTCATCAATAAATTGATACATACAGGAATAGTTAAACTACATAAACAAAGTGTGAATATCAGGCTGCGGCTTCAAATCCAAAGTGGTGATTAGATGTGAAGTGAAATTTAAGTTGTCGGAAGAAACAAACGGCTAGGAATGTGGAGCCAATAATTACGTGAAGGCCGTGAAATCCTGTTGCTATAAAGAATGTTGAGCCATATACACCGTCTGAGATGGTAAATGATGATTCGTAGTATTCGGATGCTTGAAGAAGAGTAAAGTACACTCCTAATGAAATGGTAATAAATAAGGCTTGGATTATGTGACTACGGTTTCCTTCTATGAGGCTGTGATGTGCTCAGGTAATAGTAACTCCTGAAGCTAGGAGGATGGCGGTGTTTAACAGTGGGATTTCTAATGGGTTAAGAGGACTGATGCCGGTAGGTGGCCAACAACCACCTAGTTCAGGGGTTGGAGCTAAACTAGAATGGTAAAAGGCTCAGAAAAAGCCTGTGAAGAAGAATACTTCTGATACGATGAATATGATTATGCCGTAGCATAATCCTTTTAGGACAATAGGCGTATGGTGTCTTTGGAAAGTACTTTCTCGAATTATATCTCGTCATCATTGATATATAGTAAGGGTATTGGTTAGGAGGCCAATAGAGAGGAGGAAGGGTGAGTTGAAGTGGAATCATATTATTAGTCCAGATGTTATTAGAAGGGTTGATAGGGCTCCTGTTAGGGGTCATGGGCTTGGATTTACTATGTGGTAGGCATGGGTTTGGTGGGTCATTAGGTATTATCATGTAGGTAAAGGCCAACTAATAGGATGAAGACGTAAGCTTGAATTAAAGCTACTGCGAACTCTAGGATTGTAAGAAGGATTAGGATAATAAAGGTGATTATGGCTGTGGGTGTACTAATAGATATTACTACTAAAGTAGCTCCACCAATTAAGTGAACGAGCAGATGTCCTGCAGTAATATTGGCAGTTAGTCGTACGGCTAGGGCTCTGTTGTTGTTGTGGCTGTTGTTATGTGCCGTCGAGTCGTTTGTGACTCATAGTGACCCTATGTAAAACAGCCCTAAACTGTGCTCTATCCTGTGCCAATCTCATTGCCTCTGACACACCCATCCCGAGTACCCCAGTCACTGAATCAATCAACCTCATAGAGGGTCTTCCCCTCCTGCGCTGTCCCTCCACTCTACCCAGCATGATGTCCCTCTCTAAAGACCTGTCTCTCCTTACAACATGTCCAAAGTATGTCAGACGAGGCCCCAGAATCCTTGCCTCCAAGGAGCAGCCTGGTTTAATCCTCTCTACGATGAATCTGTTTGTTTTCTTGGCAGTCCATGGTACATTCAATACTCTTCTCCAGCACCACAGCTCAAAGGCGTCAATTCTCCTTCTATCCTCCCTAGTCATTGTCCAACTTTCTGATGCATAACAAGTGATTGCAAAAACCATGGCCTGTATCAGGCGGACCTTAGTCTCCAGAGAGACACAGTTGCTCTTGAGTACTTTAGAGAGGTCCCTAACCACAGACTTTCCCATCGCAATACTTTTTTTTTTAATTTCCTGGCTACTGGTGCCAACAGTGTTGACCGTGGAGCCGAGCAAACTGAAGCTGTGAACAATATCACTCTCTTCGCCATCCATCCTGATGCTACCGATTGGTCCAGTGGTGAGAATTTTTGTCTTCTTGACATTGAGCCTCAGTCCATATTGAAGGCTACAGTCCTTGACCCTCTGCAGTAAGTGCATGAGGTCCTCCTCAGTTTCAGCGAACAAGGTTGTGTCATCTGCATAACGCGGATTGTCGATAGATTGTCCACCAATCCTAACGCCACGCTTCTCCTCATAGAGCCCAGCCTCTCGGATAATCTGCTCTGCATACAAGTTGAAAAAGTATGGAGATAGGACACATCCCTGACATACACCCTTCCCAATTTTGAACCATGCAGTGTTGCCCTGCTCTGTTGAATAAATATGCTAATAGTAATAATAATAATAAGTATTGGGATTAATGGAATAGTGGTACCTTGTGGGAGGAATTGGGCTAGGGAAGCTTTGGTTTTATGTCGAAATCCTGTAATTACAGCCCCTGCTCACAGTGGAATAGCTATTCCTAGATTTATTGATAATTGAGTGGTAGGGGTGAATGAATGGGGTAATACGCCTAGAAGATTTGTGGAGCCAATAAATATAATTAGTGAAATTAGTATGAGTGATCATGTTCGGCCTTTAATGTTATGCATTATCATTATTTGTTTTAAAATCATGTTTACTAATCATAGTTGAATTGTAGTTCATCGATTATTGATAAGACGGTTAGGGTTAGGAAGTAGAATATTTGGGAAAGCAATGATGAGGACTACAATGGGAAGACCTGCTATTGTAGGAGTAATGAATGAGGCAAACAGATTGTCGTTCATTTCGTTTCTCAAGAGTTAGAGGAAGTAGTGGTTTTGGAAATTTTAGGGGTTGGGTCATATGGGTAAATAAATTTTGTTAAGCTTACTTGAAATAGAATAAATAGGGTGACTAATATAGATAAAATAGTAATAAATCAAGAAGATGTATCTAGTTGGGGCATGGTCATTAAGGGGGAGAGTTGAAGTCCCCATCTTTAACTTAAAAGGTTAATGCTTCATTTGTTTATTAAGGATTTATAAAGTGGAAGATCAGTTGTCGAAATGTTTAAGAGGTATCATTTCCAGCACAATAGGTATAAAACCGTGGTTTGAGCAGCAAATTTCCGAGAATTGACCGTAGAATAGGCCAGGCCGTATGGAGGACAGGGTGGCTTGGTTTAGTCGGCCTGGGATTGCATCAGTTTTTAACCCTAGGGCAGGGATTGCTCATGAGTGCAGGACATCTTCTGATGAGATTAGCATACAAACTGGAAGATCTATTGGTAGAACTAATCGATTGTCTACTTCTAATAGGTGTAATCCCCCAGGAGCTAATTCATTAGTTGGGGTTATGTATGAGTCAAAGGTTAGGTCTGTATAATCGGTATATTCGTAGCTTCAGTATCATTGGTGGCCTATAGTTTTGATGGTTATAGCGGAGTTACTAATTTCGTCTATTATATAAAGGATTCGCAGGGATGGAAGAGCAATGAGGATAAGAATTGCAGCTGGTAAGATAGTTCAGATAGTCTCAACTTCTTGAGCGTCCATAGTGCCGGTATGTGTTAATTTAGTAGTTAATATTGCCGAGATTATGTATAGGACTAAAGAGCTAATCAGGAAAACGATTATGAGGGTATCATTGTGGAAGCGGATTAGTTCTTCTATGATTGGTGATGAGGCGTCTTGGAATCCTAGTTCAAAGGGGTATGCCATAGAGGTATATAAAGGTTAGTCTATATTTTAACTTTGACAGGGTCATGTATTGGTTATACTAATACCTCTAATTAAGAAAGTCGTAGTGGCTGTGTGGTTGGCTTGAAACCAATTATTGAAGGTTCGGTTCCTTCCTTTCTTGTTAGGCTTTAGTAAATGAAGGTTCTTCAAATGTGTAATATGGGGGAGGACAACCATTAATTCATTCAGTGTTGGTCGTGGTTAGTTGTATTATATCTACTTCTCGTTTAGAGGCAAATGCTTCTCATACAATGTAAACTATAAGAATTACGGCAATTATAGAGATGAACCAGTTGATGAGATTTTATTTCATAGTGTGTAGGCGTCTGGGTAGACAAAATAGCGTCGTGGTATACCTGATAGTCCTAGGAAGTGTTGTGGGAAGAATGTAAGGTTTACACCTACAAATATAATAGCAAATTGAATTTTAGCTCAGGTAGAATTAAGTGTATAACCGGTGAATAGAAAAAATCAATGGACAAGGCCGCCTATAATGGCAAATACTGCTCCTATAGACAGGACGTAGTGAAAGTGGGCTACCACGAAGTAGGTATCATCAAGGACAATATCAAGGGAAGAATTGGCTAGGACAATTCCTGTTAATCCACCTACTGTAAATAGGGAAAACCCAGTGCTCATAATATAGCAGGGGATCATTTAATATTACCTCCGTGGAGAGTGGCTAATCAACTAAATACTTTTACTCCTGTTGGAATAGCAATAATTATAGTAGCTGAGGTAAAGTATGCTCGAGTGTCTACGTCTATTCCTACTGTAAATATATGGTGGGCTCATACGATAAAGCCTAGAAAACCAATTGATATTATTGCTCAAACTATGCCTATATATCCAAATGGTTCTTTTTCCCCCTGAGTAATAGGCAACAATATGAGAGATTATTCCGAAGCCTGGGAGAATAAAAATGTATACTTCTGGATGATCAAAGAATCAGAATAAGTGTTGATAAAGGATAGGGTCACCTCCCCCTGCTGGGGCAAAGAAAGTGGTGTTTAAGTTTCGATCTGTTAATAGCATAGTAATGCCAGTAGCTAGAACTGGTAAAGAAAGTAGGAGGAGTACAGGTGTAATAAGAACAGATCAGGCGAATAATGGTATTTGGAATTGTGACATAGCTGGGGGTTTTATGTTAATGATTGTAGTAATAAAGTTAATAGCTCCTAAGATAGACGAAACCCCTGCTAAGTGTGATGAGAAGATTGTTATATCTACTGATGCTCTGGCATGGGCTAGATTTCCGGCTAATGGAGGGTAGACTGTTCAGCCAGTTCCTGCACCTGCTTCTACTATAGATGATGCTACAAGTAGCAGGAATGAGGGGGGAAGAAGTCAGAAGCTTGTATTATTTATTCGTGGGAAGGCTATATCGGGAGCTCCAATTATTAGGGGGACTAATCAGTTTCCGAATCCTCCAATTATAATGGGTATCACTATGAAGAAAATTATAACAAAGGCGTGGGCTGTTACAACTACATTATAAATCTGGTCATCGCCTATTAGGGCTCCGGGCTGGCCAAGTTCGGCTCGGATAAGTATACTTAGGGCAGTCCCTACTATTCCTGCCCATGTTCCAAAAATTAAGTATAATGTTCCAATATCTTTGTGGTTAGTTGAGAATAGTCAGCGGTTAATGAACATAGGTAAAATGGCTGAGTAAGCATTAGACTGTAAATCTAAAGACGAGACAGAAGTCTCTTTTACCAAGCACCAGGGTGTAATCATGTCAAATTGCAAATTCGAAGAAGCAGCTTCAATTCTGCCAGGGCTTCTCCCGCCCTTTTTTCCCCTCCGCAAGGCGGGAGAAGTAGATTGAAGCCATTTGTTTATGGTATTTAGCTGTTAACTAAAAGTTTGTAGAATAAAAGTCTACCAATCTAGAAGGGCTTGGCTTAAGTAAAAGCGTCTGTCTTGCATACAGGAGATGTATGGTTAAATCTTGCAATCCTTAGATCAGAGTTTAAGAAATTCAACTTGCTTAGAGCTTTGAAGGCTCTTGGTCTTATGTAACCTAAACCTCTATTCTAGCAGTAATAGTATCGGTGTAAGGGGTAGTAGTAAATTGGATAATACTAGTAGGGGGGTTAAGATGGTTGAGTTTGGGGTGGAATTGAAAAGTCAGTTTAGTTTGGTGTTGTTTGAGGTGGGAAATATGGTTAGGACTGTTGAGTAGGCTAAACGTATATAAAAATAAAGGTTTAATAGTGCTATAATGGCTATTATAAGAGGGAGGATTAGGCTATTGTTTTTAGTGATTTCTTGGATGATTAATCATTTTGGTATAAACCCTGAAAATGGGGGTAGGCTGCCTGTTGATATGAGGGTGGTAAGGATTAATACTATAAGGATTGGGGCTTTATTTCAGTTTGATGCAAGAATAGATAAGGTTGTTGAGCGGTTAAGGCTAAGTAGAAGAAACAGGGTTAGGGTAAGAATAATATAAATGAGTAGATTTAATAGGGTAATTGATGGATTGTAAATAATAATAGTGATTATTCATCCTATGTGGGCAATTGAGGAATAGGCTATGATTTTTTCGGATTAGTGTTTGGTTAAGGCCTCCTCAGCCTCCGATTATAATTGATAGAATGGCAAAGCCTAGTAGAATATCGTGATTAATTGATGGTGAGATTGGATAAAGGATAGAAATTGGAGCTAATTTTTGTCATGTAAGGAGGATTATTCCTGTTCATAAAGAAGTGCTTTGAAGCACTTCTGGGACTCAGAAGTGGAAGGGGGCTATTCCTAGTTTTATCAGCAGGGTGGTTAATATAAGAAGTGAGGCAATTGGATTGGTTAAATTTATAATGGACCATTGACCTGAATTTATGAAATTAATTAGGACAGATATTATTAGTAGTATTGATGCGGAGGTTTGTGTGAGGAAATATTTTGTGGTGCCTTCAGTTGATCGGGGGTTGTGAGGGTTGATGATAAATGGAATAATGGTGAATAGATTTATTTCTAGGCCTAATCATGCTGTTAATCAGTGGGAGCTGAATATGGTAAGTATAGATCCTGAAATTAGTGTTGTTAAGATTAGTAAAGATGTTAATGGGTTGATTAGTATGAGAAGGATTAAAACCAACATTTTCGGGGTATGGGCCCAATAGCTTGTTTAGCTGACCTTACTATAAAATGTGGTGTGATGGTAGCACGGAGAATTTTGAGTTCTTAGGTTTAGGTTCAAGTCCTAAGGTTCTAGAAATAAGAGGATTTAAACCTCTTTGATTTACTCTATCAAAGTAACTCTTTAGTCAGACATATTTCTATAGTTGGGGAGGAATGCAGGCTAGTATGATTGGCATAGAAATATATAATATGCATAGGGCTAGTGTCAAAGGTAGGAAGTTTGTTCATAGTAGGTGTATAAGTTGATCATAACGGAATCGTGGGTATGAAGCGCGAACTCATAAGAAAGCAGTTGTTAGAAGTAATGTTTTAATGGCAAAATTATTTGAGAAGAGTTCTGGTATTAATGGATTGTATTGAGGGCATAGGAATAAGACAGTTGTAAGTGCATTTATTATAATAATATTTGCATATTCAGCTAGGAAAAATAAGGCAAATGGACCTGCTGCATATTCTACATTGTAACAGGATACTAATTCTGATTCACCTTCTGTTAAGTCAAAAGGTGCTCGATTAGTTTCGGCTAGTGTAGAGATGAATCACATTATGGCTAGTGGTCATATAGGTAGTAAAAGTCATATATGTTCTTGGGTTACAATTAGTGTTGATAGGGTGAAAGGTCCACTGATGATAACAATTGGTAGTAGGATTATGGCTAATGATACTTCGTAAGAGATGGTTTGGGCAACTGCTCGAAGTGCTCCAATCAGTGCATATTTTGAGTTTGAGGCTCAACCTGATCACAGAATAGAATATACTGCTAGGCTTGACATAGCTAGTATGAATAACAGGCCTAGGTTTATGTTTATTAAGGAGATGGGTATTGGGATAGGGGTTCATATAATTAGCGCGATAGTAAGTGCTAGTATCGGAGCAATAATGAATAGGGACACAGAAGATGTTATTGGGTATAGAGGTTCTTTAATAAACAGTTTAATTGTGTCTGCGATAGGTTGGAGAAGTCCGTATGGTCCGACGATGTTTGGACCTTTGCGTAGTTGCATATAACCTAGGATCTTACGTTCAACTAGGGTTAAAAAGGCTATGGCTAGGAGGATGGGAATAATGAGGGTTAGGAGGTTTATAATATACATTGTTAAGAAGAGGACTTGAACCTCTGAATATAAAGGCTTAAATTTTATACAATTACCGGGCTCTGCCATCTTAACATACCCTGGTTTTGGGTAAATTTATGAGTGTTGTTTTCTAGATTAAGATGGTTATCATAAATATGAATTAGGGCACTCATGAAGAGTAGGCTCCATTTCTCTTGTCCTTTCGTACTGGGAGAAATTATTTATAGATAGAAACCAACCTGGATTACTCCGGTCTGAACTCAGATCACATAGGACTTTAACTGTTGAACAAACGAACCTTTAATAGCTGCTGCACCATTGGGGTGCCCTGATCCAACATCGAGGTCGTAAACCCTATTGTCGATATGGACTCTAGAATAGGATTGTGCTCTTATCCCTAGGGTAACAGCAATTAATTGGGTCAATTAGATATATGAACTTAGATTGGTAGTATCATAGTAGAATATCATTCGGAGGTTATTTTATGCTCCGAGGTCACCCCAACCAAAATTTCTTACACAGGAAGTCTAGGGTATGCCAGGTGGGTTATGAGGAGACTTGTGGGTAAGGAAATTAAAGCTCCATAAGGTCTTCTCATCTTATAAGAATATCCCTGCCTCTTCACAGGAAGGTCAATTTCACTGATTGGAGAAAGGAGATAGTTGAACTCTTGTCTTGCCATTCATACTAGTCCTTAATTAAAGAACAAATGATTATGCTACCTTTGCACGGTCAGAGTACCGTGGCCGTTTAACTAATGTCACTGGGCAGGCAGTGCCTCTAATACTAGTAATGCTAGAGGTGATGTTTTTGGTAAACAGGAGGAGTTCGTGTTTGCCGAGTTCCTTCTTTCTCTTTTAATCTTCCTGGGTTGCACTCCTGTGTTGGATTAATGATGTTGTAAATAACAGATTAATGGGAGGATTAGGGTTATAGTATCGTTAACTATCAGTGGGCATCCGCTCTGATATAAGCCTGTGCACGGAGAAGTGTTTCTTGTTACTCATACTAACATTATCTCTTCTATGAATTGATAGAATGACCCAATACTAAATTAGGGAGTTGGATTTGAATTATTGGGATTAATATAATTTTTAAGTTCGAGCTTTAATGCTTTCTTAATTGGTGGCTGCTTTTAGGCCAACTATGTTGATATGGTGTTCTTACTCACCTTTTTAGGTTGTATCCGTATTCAATAGGGCTGTACCTCTATTGAATTACTCCAAAGTTTGCAGAATAATTAGGTGTTTTGGGGGCATACTTTCGGTTGAACTTAGATTCTTTTCTTGGGTAACCACCTATCACCAGGCTCGGTTGGCTTTTCACCTCTACTTATATATCATATCACTATTTTGCCACATAGACGAGTGCATTCTGACAATTGTCCACAAGTAGCTCGTCTGGTTTCGGGGGTTTTGGCTTCAGGTCTCTTTGGCAACAGTATTCTAGTTAGTTCATTATGCAAAAGGTAAGAGGGTATATCTCTGCTGTTTTGTACTTTAAGTTGTCTTTCATCTTTCCCTTACGGTACTATTTCTTTTTTTTTTTTATATATTGGGAAAAACGTATTGGGGGTATAAGGACGTGAGGGTTGAGGGCAGAAGGGTGAGGATGGGCCAGGATGCAGTTGCAGAGCTGCACCGCTTGGTTGGTGGGGGGAGCAGGTGAAGGAAATTATGAGGGTCCGGAGGGGACCAGATACTACAGAGGAATGACAAGCATTTTCCAATGGTAATTAAACCAACTGTCTTATTGATTTGGGAATTGGATGCCGACTCTCTGGCTTCTTCATGCTGAACAGGGGC
>NW_006399861.1:10723017-10723978 GCF_000299155.1 Elephantulus edwardii
TTTTTTTTCCCCTTCCCCACCCAGGGGTCAGATGGCACAATCTGGGAACTGAGGAACTCACCCTGAGGGCCGTGACAGCTCACCCCAAGCCAGGGGCCGAGGGCAGCCCACCCTGGGCAGAGGGCCGCAACGGCTCACTCTGAGCCAGGGGCCGAGGGCAGCCCATCCAAAGCAGAGCAACACTCCCCAGGAGCTGGCTGGTATACTCCCCCTCCAATTGCCCCTACGCCAGTCTGGTCCCCTCGCCTGACTTAGGACTCTGTGGTCAGGGATAGTGTTTCCAATTCCAGCACTGCCACTTTTACCACCCCCCCCAATAAGTGGTCATACTATATTTTGAAGTAGGTGTCACTGCTCTCTCCCTTTATATATGATAAAGGGAACCTGAGAATTGTGAACAGACTCCCCCCAGGTCTAACCATCTTTTGGCAGAAGCATTCAACAGAACAAAATATGTGGTGCATTTAGGATGTCAGTCCTCTTGTGCATGCTGCCACTGTTAAGGTCATCAGACTCACAGTAACTTTCAGCAATCCATTGCATAGGTAATCATCTTCTTTGGCCTGTCCAAGGAGACCCAAACCTGCAGATGGTGGCCATGCATCCCATCCCCCACCTCCTATGCAGGTGGCCAGCGGGGCACGCCTCCTCCCCGCCCCCAGCGCAGGAGGCCTGCGGGAGGCACGAGGCCCCCCCCCAGCGCAGGCAGCTGTTGGAGGCCCGCCCCCCACCCCACTGCACAGGCTCTCGGCTGGTGTGCAGCCCCTCTTGTGCAGGTGGCCGGCGGGCGCCCACTTCCCCCACAGCCACCATCCTGGCTCCAAGAATTCTCTCCAGACCAAGTCCATCTTGCGGCAATTTGGTGGCTTCACTGTACCAGTCTTGAGGAGGGCCGGTGACCAGCATCCATCCTGGGTGAGGGAATCCATTTGTTCTGGCTGTGGAAGCCTCATGGAGCTGC
>NW_006399861.1:10724230-10725862 GCF_000299155.1 Elephantulus edwardii
TTTACGGATATAAGTAGTTGTGACGAGTGGATTAAGAGCTAGGTCTTGTTCAAAGCGGTCATGGTCATGAAATCTTCTGAGTTTAGGCCAGGTGCTTTAGTTTAAGCTACACTTTGAATAATCCAAGCACACTTTCCAGTATGCTTACCTTGTTACTACTTGTCTCCTCTCAAGCCATGTGGATTTGAATATGGTTGTGGGTCCTAGTCATTTGAGGAGGGTGACGGGCGGTGTGTACGTGCTTCATTGCCAGATTCAGTCAAGCACTCTATTCTTGACTTACTGCTAAATCCTCCTTTATCCTATAATTTCATATTGGAGTTCGTGGATATTCTTGTGAAGAAAATGTGGCCCATTATACTCCACCACATAAGTTACACCTTGACCTAGTGTTTTTGTAAATACATTTAAGCTTACTATTTCTCCTTTTAAGGGTTTGCTGAAGATGGCAGTATATAGACTGGTTTAGCAAGTAATGGTAGGGTGTATCAGGGTCTATCGATTATGTAACAGGCTCCTCTAGTGGGGTATGAAGCACCCCCAAGTCCTTTGAGTTTTAAGCGTTGGCTTGTAGTTCTCTGGTGGGTATTTTTGTTACTAAATACCATAGTTTAGGGCTGAGCATAGTGGGGTATCTAATCCCAATTTGTGTCTCAGCTATCGTGGATTCATTATTAGGTAAAGTCACTTTAGTAGTTTATTTACTTTAGATCTTTAGCTTTTTACAGTGAAGAGCTAATTTTACTTTATTATATTCCCATTTTAACCACACTTTACGCCGATTCTTATTAATTCGGGTTAATAGTATGACCGCGGTGGCTGGCACGAGATTGACCAACCTTCATCAGTATAGCTTAGAAAACTTTCGTTTATGGCTTAATTTTTATTACTGCTGTATCCCGTGGGGGTGTGGCTAAGCAAGGCTTTTTGAGCTACAGTTGTGTGCTTGATGCCGGCTCCTTAAGGATCGTTCAAGGTAGAGCGAGTAAAAGGGCATTTTCACTGGTTAGCAGATACTTGCATGTATAATCTTACTGACAATCAATAATAAGGCTAGGACCAAACCTTTATGTTTATGGGGTTCAGTGAATCTATCTAGGCATTTTCAGTGCCTTGCTTTTAATTAAGCTACATTAACTTTAATATTTTTCAATTTTTGGATCTAGGGACATGGCTCTTAAAAAGGAAATAAACATATTTAAGTCGTACTATAATATTAGGAGGGGTTTGGTGGAGTATAATTAGAAATACTAAGTCAAGTTAATATTTTGGCCTTACTATCCTTAATGTTGTTGATGTCTTGTTTTGGGGTTTTGCCAAGATGAATCAATAACAAACTAACTTTAGATACATAAGGGGGGTAGAGGGGTTTGCGCAAAAAAACCCTAATACTTGAAAGAAAACGTACACGCGTACGGGTACGCGTGTACGTGTACACGTACGTGTGTATGCGTGTACGCATACGCGTGACTGGGAAATTGGGTTTAAAAAATTATGTCCGGTGACCATTAATTAATTAACACCTGAATTTAGTCTAGCTCGGAAGACATTTTCATGTTGGGTCTGGCTTCAATTAATTTGACTGCATTAAACTTAAGAGACACTGGTCAAAAGAAAAAAAATGTCAGCAGT
>NW_006399861.1:10732657-10733336 GCF_000299155.1 Elephantulus edwardii
GGGATGGGTTTGTCAGAGGCAATGAGATTGGCACAGGATAGGGCACGGTTTAGGGCTGTTGTACATAGGGTCGCTATGAGTCGCAAACGACTCGATAGCACATAACAACAACAACAACAATACTTGGACCAGGAGGCAGTCGTCAGAACAGAGCAAGGGAACAATGCATGGTTCAAAATTGGGAAGGGCGTACACCAGGGATGCATCCTATCTACATACCTTTTCTTTCTTTTTAAATTTTATTTCATTACTTTTGTGTGTACTGTCAAATCAGATCTGACTGATACAGGAGGAGATTTTTCCTCCTTCTCCAGCAGAGCATCTGGTGGATTCAAACCATGTACCTCTGAGATTGCTGTGCATTTTCTTGCCACGAGGCCACCAGAGCTTGCCTCTACATACCTTTTCCACCTATATGCAGAACGGATTATTCGGGAGGTTGGGCTCTATGAGGAGAAATGTGGGGTCAAGGTTGGTGGATGATTTATCAACCATCTGCGTTATGCAGATGACACTACCCTGCTTGCTGAAACCAAAGAGGACCTGAAGCACCTGCTGCAGAGGGTCAAGGACTCCAGCCTCCAAAATTGATTGAGGCTCAATGTCAAGAAGACAAAGATTCTCACCACTGGACCAATTGGCAGCATCAGGATGGATGGTGAAGAGATTGAGATTGTTC
>NW_006399861.1:10733853-10736194 GCF_000299155.1 Elephantulus edwardii
ACATACTTTGGACATGTTGTGAGGAGAGACCAGTCCTTGGAGAGGGACATCATGCTTGGGAGGGTTGAGGGTCAACGCAGGAGGGGAAGGCCCTCTGTGAGGTGGAATGATTCAGTGACTGCGATAATCGGGATGGGAGTGTCAGAGACAGTGCGATTGGCGCAGGACAGAGCAGAGTTTAGGGCTGTTGTACATAGGGTCGCTATGAGTCGTAAACGACTCGACGGCACAAAACAACAACAACAACCACAATTTATTTACAAAATTCTAATATAAATTAGAACAAATTCTTTCCATTTCCCTCACCCCTCATTCATCAAGTTGTACAACCCAATTATGAATCCCCTTTTCCTGCTATACATTCATATTCCTGTGCTTCCAACTTATCCCACCCCTCCTGAATCATTATACTCTTTTTACAATAATGATCTTATACAATATTTATCCTTGTGGGACTGAGTTATTTCACTCAGCATAATGCTTTCCAGTACCTCCCAAGGTAGGTAATATTTTTCAAAATCATTGTTCCTGCAAGCTGCATAGTATTCCATTGTGTGAATGTATGATAATTTCTCAATCAATTCGTTTGTGGTTGGACATTAGAGCTGTTTCCATGTTCTTGTGATGGTGAAAAATTCTGCTATGAACATTGATGTACAAATCTCAATTTGTGCCTTGGTTCTTATAGTCTCAGGGTATATTCCAAGTAATGGAACAGCTGGGTCATGTGGAATTTCTATGTTCAGCTTTTAAAGGAAGTGCCAAACCACCTTCCAGAATTATTGTACCATTTTACAATCCCACCAACAATGTACAAGAATTTTTTCTCACCACATACTCTCCAACATCTAATACTTGCTGCCCTGTTAAACTTTGACGCTGGAGTGAGATGGTACCTCATTGTGGTTTTGATTTGTATCTGTCTTATTGCCAGTGATTTGGACCATTTGTTCATGTGTCTGTTTGCCATTCAAATATCTCCTCTAAGAAAGCACCGTACAGCCTTCCATCGTGGCTGCAAAATTTTACACTTCCACCGATAGTGAATAAGGCTTTCAGTTTCTCCACAACCTTGCAAGCATTTGTTATTTGTTATTCTGTTAAATTTTGCTATTCTTACTGGAGTGAGATGATATCTCATAGTTGTTTTGATTTGCATCTCTCTTAGAGCTAGGGATTTTGAACATTTCTTCATGTGTTTGTTTGCCATCTGAATATCTTCTTTAGTGAAGTGGAATCTTCGTTTTCTTAATGTTGAGCTTCAATCCATATTGAAGCTTCTGGAGATAAAATGATAGAATTCTGTACAATTAATGATTTATTCATTGCAAATATCTTTAGAAAGAAACATAAGCACAGATTATACACATGGATTTCACCTGATGGTATGCACAGGAATCAGATTGATTACATCTGTGGAAGGAAACACTGGAGAAGTTCAATATCAGCAGTGAAAACTAGGCCAGGCTCTGATTGTGGAACAGACTATCAACTACTCATATACAAGATCAAATTAAAGCTGAAGAGGATTAAATCAAATACACAGAAACCAAAATTTGACCTTGAGTCTATCCCACCTGAAGTTCAAGACCATCTCAGGAATAGATTGAGGCGTTAAACACTAATGAGTGAAGACCCGATGAGCTGTGGTAGGATATCAGTATCATCCAGGAAGAATGCAAAAGGTCATTACAAAGACAAAGGATGAAGAAAAGATCAAGACGGATGTCAGAAGAGACTCCGGAGGGCACCACCGAGGATCCAGCCATCACCCGGAGCTATCAGTTGAGCGGTTGTGGAACTAACCTGGCAGGAGAAAGGCCGGTAGGATCTTATCTGTGTTTACTGGGGCATTGCTGATTCCCCAGGAGAGCACCTAAGGTCGTGCCCACAGGCAGGGAATTTGGCCAAGCTCTCTTGGCTACACCAACTGCCCAAAACGAGCCAGCCAGCTGGCTTCTGTGAACTCTGCAGACCAGCCAGAGGCTAGTGGGTTGGTGGGATTTTGAGCTTGACTTTTCGGATCCTGTCGGATCCACGACACTGCTGGAGCAGTGGCTGTTGTGTAAGGGCACCTGCGTAAGTGCCACCAGGCAGGGAACACTGAGAAAACCATTGGGTAGGAAATGGACAGCAGGAAATTGAGTAAGGACCCCAGTCGTGAGTACACTGAGACAGCAGAGATTTGAGCAAGGTCCTCCAAGTGATTGACCTGCCCTTGCGATCACCCAACCCTTTGCCTGCCTCACCCCATTTGGCTCCACACCAGTGCCTACACGTCTGGGCAATCAACTTGCCTTTAAATGGGAGCACCTTGACCTGTTTTAGCAACAAGAGATTG
>NW_006399861.1:10741407-10746979 GCF_000299155.1 Elephantulus edwardii
GGGGAGGAGGGTAGAGAAAACAGTGCAACAATGAATGAATGAAAACCCCAAATCTCTGTAAATGTTCATTAAAACTAATAAAATTTAATAATAATTTAAAAAAAGAGAAATCTTAAACTCAAAAAAGTTCTAGGTAGGTTTCCCCTGCTTCAGAGTCATCGTTTACTCCTTCAACAACTATAAATATTCCTATTCTAATTTGCGTTTATATTCCACTTGTTGAAAATTACAATCCAAGGAACACTTAACACTGTGAAAGTGAATACAATCTTCACACTGTCTAAACAACCTGCTCTTCCAATTGAGAAAGATGCCTGTCAGCTAATCCATGGTGATTTTATTAGGATTGTTGTTGTTGTTGTTAAGTGCCGTCGAGTCACAAGCAACTCATAGCGACTCTATGGAGAGTCCTCAACACTTGGGTGTCTCTCATCCTTTCTCCAGGTTCATAGGGTTTCCGGAGGCAAGCTATTATGGAAGTGGATGCCACTCCTCCTTCCAAGGTTGTTTTAATCGGGGAGCTTCACCCCACTCTACATCTGCATTGGGTAACCAGTCATTAATGCATCTGACACATCAGTGTCACAGTGTTCAGCCCCACAGCAACCACAAGTTACCACTGTACGGCAACTTGTACACCAGGGCTAAATGACCTAGAGGAATGTCTGAAAAAAACAATGAAAGACAGGCCCGAGGGCCACAGATTAAAAGTCACCCACCTTCGGCTTGGTAGCATCGCCTTCTGTCCACTGGACCAGCTGATTTCTCTCTCTATGTTGATGTTATTGTTGTTAAGTGCCGTTGAGTTGCAGGCGACTCATAGTGACCCTATGAAGGAGAGTCCTCAACGCTTGGGTGTCTCTCCGTTATTAGGATTAGAACCAAGAAAAGTGGCAAAAGTTTATGCTTAGAAAATTAAGCTGTCAGAACCAGGAAGCCAATATTTACATGTGTAGAAGTGATGCTTTGGGTATATGTATGTATTAGGAGTAATGGACACTTTGGGCACATGAATGATATCAGAGAACAGGGACCAGAATGAGAACCACCCACTAAACTTTGAATCCTACATGGCATTGTCTCATTGGCACAGGCTCCAGCCCCAAATCTCTCCTCCACCTCAGTAGCATGCTGCCTCCCCTCCACATTTCCTTTCAAGAAGGCAGGTCCATCCCTTTACTATTTTACTTTCACATATGCCTCCTCATCATTTGCCTTCTCACCCCTGCACTCTAATAAAAAAAAAAAAATTAAAAAAGCTTCAGTCTACATTTTAATGCTCCATACACTAAAGTCTGCTCCCACCTTGGTATTTGGGCACCATTCCCTCCTCTGGTCTCTTACACCTGGCACAATTCTTTTGCTTTTCACTGATTGCATGGTAACAGAGATAGGAGAGGCAGAATTTTATGCTCAGAAAATTGAGCTAACAGAACCAGGATGCCAATATTGATGTGTTGAATTAGTGCTTTGGGTGTATGAGTGATGTGAGAAGCAGTAGACATTTTGGGTTCATGGGTGATGTCAAAGACAGTGGACTAGAAAATAACAACTTACTAAATTTTGAACACTTGACTCCAGAACACTTGACTGTGAAACCTATGCCTAGACCAAGAGGCTGTTGGGCAAACAGAGCAATGGAATAATGCAAGGTTTAAAATGAGGAAGGTTGTGAGTCAGAGTTGTATCATTTCTCCATACCTATTAAATTTCTATGTTTTGTAAATTACTATCTGGAGAATATTATGCTAAATGAACTAAATCAGTCTCACAAAGATAAATACTGTATAGAACAAGAACCATTAGTGTAAAATGAGTATGAGGATCCAAGGGCAGGGGCTTAATTATAGGATCACACAATTTGATGGATGGAGGGAGAGATGGCTAAAGGAAAGAGGAAAGATCTCGTGTGAAAAACAATGCATATGAATTTTATGAATTTTGTAAACAAGTATAAAATAAAATTTAAAAAATTTAAAAATCTGTATGCTGAGTAAATTATTTAAGAAGCTGGAATTTGATGTTTGCTCCTCTGTTAAATTTTTGCTATTCATCCTGGGGTGAGATGATATCTCACACTTGTTTTGATTTGCATCTCTCTTAGAGCTAGGGATTTTGAACATTTGTGTGTTTGTTTGTCATATAAATGTCTTCTTCGGTGAAGTGTCTGTTCATTTCCTGTGCCCATCTTTCAACTGGGTCGTTTACCTTTATCTTGCTGTGGTCCTTGAGTATTTTATAAATTCTAGATATAAGTCCCTTATCTGACATGTCATTACCAAATATTTTCTTCCCAATCTGTGGCTTCCCTTTTTACTCTGTTGGAGAAGTTTTTGGATGTGCATAGGGATTTGATTCTCAGAAGGTCCCATTCATCTATCTTACCCTCTCCTGGTTGTAGATTTTTCAGGATTCTTGGAAGACTGTTTATGTTGTGGATTAGGACTTATAGAGTTCTTCCAAGCTTTTCTTTAATGAAGTTTATAGTTCTTGGTTTTAGTTCTAGGTCCATCAAATGCTGGTGAGGTTGTGGAGAAACTGGAACCCTTATTCACTGTTGGTGGGAGAGTAAAATGGTGCAAACACTATGGAAAGCTATATGGTGTTTTCTCAAAAGATTGCAAATAGAAATAGCATTTGACCCAGCATTTCCACTACTGGGAATATACTCTAAAGAAACCATAACTGCCACCCAAGCAGATATATGCACACCCATGTTTATTGCACCTTTGTTCACAATAGCAAAGAGGTGGAAACAACCCAATTGTCTATCAACAAACGAATTGATAGAACAGCTCTGGTATATTCACACAATGGAGTACTAGGCTGAATTGAAAAACAAGGAACTCATGAAATATTATTCAAAATGGGTGACCCTGGAGGATATTATGCTGAGTGAAATATCTCAGTCACAAAGGACAGATATTGCATAGAACCACTGTTGTAAATGGGACTGCCATTGGGTTTGGGGGGAGACTGAGAAAGATGGGATAAATTATGTATACTGCATTGAAACAGATGAGGGAGAGAACTGTTTAAAAGCAACATATAAATGGATATTATGGTCATGACAAGTGTCCAGAATGAAGACTGCATAGTGGAGTATAATTTGGGGAGGGGGAGGATTGTACACTAATGAAAGACTTTTTCTTTTACTTTTCAAAGACAATAGCAATTTGGGGGAATGGTGGGTATGGAGAAATATACAACAATGAATGAATGAAAATCCAAAGTCTGTAAATGTTCATTACAATTAATAAAAAAAAGAAGCTGGAATTTATGAAGAAGGAGGTATCATGAGGATTGGAGGAAGACTCATCAATAACTTTTGTTATGCAGATAATACAACCTTGCTTGCTGAAAGTGAGGAGGACTTCTGAGGCATTTGCCACAGAAAGTTAAACACAATAGCCTTCAATATGAATTGTATCTCAATGTCAGGAAAACAAAAGTCCTCACCACTGGATTGATAGGCAACAACATGATGTACAGAGAAAGGGTTGGGACTGTCAATTACTTCATCTTACTTGGATCTACAGACAATACATTTGGTACAATCAGGACAAGTGTTGCTCTGGGAAAATTGGTAGTCAGGAAACTCTCAAAATTATTGAGAACTAATAATGTCAGGTCATGGTCGTCACCATTCCTTGCTATGTATCAGAATGACTAAGGATGATAGAAAAAATATTGATGCCTTTAAACTGTGGTACTGGAGAAGAGTATTGAAAATATCTATCATGGACTGCTAGGAGAGCAAACGGGTTTGTCCTGGAAAGGATAAAACCAGGCTGCTCCTTGGAGGCCAGGATTCTGAAGCTCTATCTGACATATTTTGATCATGTTGTAAAGAGGGACCAGTCTTTGGAGAGGGACATCATGCCTGGGAGGGTGGAGAGCACATGATAGAAGACCCTAAATAAGATGGATTGGCTCTGTGACTGGGATAAGGATGTAGATGGTTAGAGACAATGAGGTTGGCTTGAGATAGAGCAGGGTTCAGATCTGTTGCACATAGCTTCACTATGATTTGCAAGCGACTCAGTGGCATATAACAATACGTGCTCTGATGGCGTAGCAGGTAAGGAATTGTAATGTTAACGTACAGGCAGGTGGCTCGAATCTACTAACTTCTCTACAGAAGAAAGATTGACACTCTCCTCCAGTGCCATTACAGTCTCTGAAAATTCCATGGAGGGTCAGATATGATTTCATTCAGACTTGACAGCAATGACAGTGTATGTAAAGAGCTTCCACATGTTATCCTTCACCTGTATATTGAATTGTTGTCTTATTTATGCAAAAGTGAAAACCCACAGGGTTAAGTAAGAGCTCAACCTCTCTGGCCATTCAAATCCACCTGGGGCTCCACAGAAGAAAAATAGGAAGTCTCCTCCTGTGAGACTTAGAACCTTCAAAAACTCACTGAAGGGTCTGGTATGAGTTGGTTCTGAATCCATGGAAGTGAGGGTTTGGGGTTTATTCTCCCAAGGTCTGAACCTTAAGTTGCTCTGTCTATTGATCAGTTCATTGGGTACTCAGGAGACACACCAGGTAATGTTGTTGTTGATGTTATATGCTGTCAAGTCACCTATGACTCAACAAATTTACGTACAACAGCTCTGAACCCTGACCTATCTTGAACCAGTCTTACTGACTCCGACACACTTAATCCCATCATCCAAGTTATACTGTCAATCCATTTCACCTGAGGTCTTCCTCTCCTGTACTGTCCCTCCAGCCTTCCAAGCATGATGTCCTTGTCCAAGGACTGGTCCCTCCTGGCCATGTGCCCAAGGTATGTGAGACAGAGCTTAAAAATTCTTGCCTCCAAGGATAAACTTGTTTTTATTCTCTCCAAGATAGACTAACTGGTTCTTTTGGTTGTCCATGGTCTGTTCAACACTCACACAGGCATCAATTCTTCTTCTGTTGTCCTTAGTCATTGCAGCTCTCTGAGACATAGCATGTGATTGTGAAGACCATAGCCTGAATCAGGCAGATCTTAGACTGGTTGGATTAGGACTTCTAGCGTTCTTAGACTGACATAATTGCTCTTCAGTACTCTAGACAGCAGAATTCCCCAACACAATTCTTCTTTTCAAATCCTACTACACTGTCATGGTGGTCAAGACTGCATGGTACTGGCACAACGACAGACACATAGATCAATGGAATAGAATAGAGAATCCATAAATCAGCCCATGGAGAAATTGACCTATGGTTAACTGATTTTTGACAAGGAGATAAAATCAGTTAAGTGGGGAAACGACAGCCTTTTAACAAATGGTGGTGGCAAAACTGGAAAACTATCTTTAGAAAACTCAAACAAGATCTACACCTCACTCTACACAAAAACCAACTCAAAGTGGACTATGGATCTAGGACTAAAACCAAGAACTATAAACTTCATTAAAGAAAAGCTTGGAAGAACGCTAGAAGTCCTAATCCACAACATAAACAGTCTTCCAAGCATCCTGAAAAATCTACAACCAGGAGAGGATAAAATAGATGAATGGAGCGGCGGCGGCGACGGCCTGGGCTCGGGCGCGGCGGTGGCGGCGGCGGGGCC
>NW_006399861.1:10747178-10751263 GCF_000299155.1 Elephantulus edwardii
GACGCCGCGAGCATCGCCCTCTACAGCCATGAAGACGTGTGTGTGTTCAAGTGCTCCGTGTCTCGAGAGACGGAGTGCAGCCGCTTGGGCAAGCAGTCCTTCATCATCACCCTGGGCTGCAACAGTGTCCTCATCCAGTTCGCCACACCCAACGATTTCTGTTCCTTCTACAACATCCTGAAAGCCTGCCCAGGCCACACCCTGGAACGGTCCGTGTTCAGCGAGCGCACGGAGGAGTCCTCTGCTGTGCAGTACTTCAGTTTTATGGCTACCTGTCACAGCAGCAGAACATGATGCAGGACTACGTGCGGACAGGCACCTACCAGCGAGCGATTCTGCAGAACCACACTGACTTCAAGGACAAGATCGTTCTTGATGTTGGCTGTGGCTCTGGGATCCTGTCGTTTTTCGCTGCTCCAGCATGCGGAGGTCTTGGTGAAGAGTAACAACCTCACAGACCGCATCGTGGTCATCCCAGGGAAGGTGGAGGAGGTCTCACTGCCCGAACAGGTGGACATCATCATCTCAGAGCCCATGGGCTACATGCTCTTCAACGAACGCATGCTGGAGAGCTATCTCCACGCCAAGAAGTACCTGAAGCCCAGTGGAAACATGTTCCCCACCATTGGTGATGTCCACCTCGGATGAGCAGCTCTACATGGAGCAGTTCACCAAGGCCAACTTCTGGTACCAGCCATCCTTCCACGGAGTGGACCTGTCAGCCCTACGAGGTGCCGCTGTGGACGAGTATTTCCGGCAGCCTGTGGTGGACACCTTTGACATCCGAATCCTGATGGCCAAGTCTATCACAGTGAACTTCTTAGAAGCCCTGCCCGGCCGGCCCTCAGCCCCCTCCTCTCGCCTGTGTCTAGTGGGGAGGCTGCCCCCTTGACAGGCCTCTTTTCCAGCCACCAGGCCTTGGTCACAACGGGCGTGACATGCTGCTTTTTTTTTTTTTAATTTTATTTTTTTACAAAAAGAACCAGTGTCAATCCACAGACCCTCCGACAACCCAAGCCGGCCGGGCTGAGCCAGCAACCCTTTCCTCAGACTCAGCACCCAGCAGTGGGGGTGGCCTGGCTGTCTTCAGGGGTGGGGGCAAGCCAGACCTCTGGGTACCCCCAGGCCCCCCCCAAAGGGTTCACCTCACACTTGAATGCACAACCTAGCCCGGCTGTCGGGGAGGCCCTCCGTCCTTGGCCCCTGCCTCTTGCTGCTGTCCTGTCCCTGAGCCCCTGCAGGTCCCCTCTCCCTCCCACTTGAGCTAGAGCAGGTGACCCCCAGAGCCCAGCCTGGAGGCTGCGGGGCTGTCCCGACACCTCCTGGGTCTGTGGTGGGGGTACCCTTCCCCACAGCTGTCCTTAGGCCTCTGTGTGCCCCTCCTTGTAGACTCTCCACTCCCTCCACGTATTATGGCATCCTGAACCCGCCTCCCCTCTGGATGGGGAAGGGGCCTTGCAGGGACCTGTCCCCACTCCCGCCCCCAAAACAAAATAAACAAGGAAATGTATGTTTCAGCACAGGAAGTTTTCTTCTACTTCTGCTCCCCATTTTTCTAACACCCCAAGCTCATATGTGGGGGAGCTCAGAGTAGGTCCAAAGCCCTGGTGTGCACTTGAGAAAGGGAGGCAGCATCGCCCTGTGCAGTGCTGTCTGAGTGGCACTGGAAGCTCCCTGCTCGGCTGCTCACCCCCCCCAACACACCTTTATATAAACTCTGAATCACCTGTGCATAGAAAATAAAAGTGTTTGCTTTGTAAGAAAAAAAAATAGATAAATGGGATTTTCTAAGAATCAAATCCCTATGCACATCCAAAAACTTCTTCAACAGAGTAAAAAGGGAAGCCACAGATTGGGAAGAAAATATTTGGTAATGACATGTGAGATAAGGGACTTATATCTAGAATTTATACTCAAGCACCACAGCAAGATAAAGGTAAACAACTCAATTGAAAAATGGGCACAAGATATGAACAGACACTTCACCAAAGAAGACATTCAGATGGCAAACACACGAAGAAATGTTCAAAATCTCTAGCTCTAAGAGAGATGCAAATAAAAACAAGTGTGAGATATTATCTCAGCCCAGTAAGAACAGCAAAATTTAACAGAACAGCAAACGTCAAACACTGGTGTGGTTGTGGAGAAACTGGAACCCTTATTCACCGTTGGTGGAAGTATAAAATGGTGCAAACATTATGGAAGACTGAATGGAGCTTTTTCAAAAAGTTACAAAAAAAAAAATACCATTTGACCCAGCAATTCTACTACTGTGACTATACCCTAAAGAAACCATTATGACCCCCAAGCAGACATATGCACACCTATGTTCATTGTGGCTTTGTTCACAATAGCAAAAAGTTGGTAACAGCCCAAGTGTCCATCAACTAACGAATGGATAGAGAAGCTCTGGTACAGTTACACAATGGAATACTAGGCTGCATTGAAGAACAAGGAACTCATGAAAGATTATACAAATGGATGACCCTGGAGGACATTATGCTGAGTGAAATATCTCAGTTACAAAAGGACATATACTGCATAGTGGCACTATTGTAAAACGGGACTGACATCGGGGTTCGGGGGAGACTGAGAAAGATGGCATAAATATTATATACTGCATTGAAACAGATGAGGGAGAAAACTGTTTACAAGGTATGTATGATAAGGTATTATTGTCATGACAGGCACCCATAATGAAGGCTGGAGTGGACTTTGGGGGAGGCGTTATTTAACAATGAAAGAATTTTACTTTTCAAAGAGAAGAGCGAATTGGGGGGAGGGGTAGGAAGGGAGAAAAGTACAACAATAAATAAATGGAAATCCAAAGTCTTTGTAAACTTGCATTAAAATTAATTTGAAAAGCTGAAAAATATTTTTATTGGTTTTCATGTAATAATTCCTTTACATTATGTTTCATTTGTACACATTGTATTTTATACAGACTTTCATTTGAATTGATTTCCTGACTGCCAGGAGAGTGTTGGCTGTGGAGCCAATTTTTAACAATCTCAATCATTTCTCCATCCTTCATAGTGCTACCAATTGTTCCAGTGGTGAGAATCTTTGTCTTCTTGATGTTGAATTTCAATCTACATTGAAGACTACAGTCCTTGACCTTGTGCAGCAAATGCTTAAGGTCTCCTCAGTTTCAGCAAGCAAGGTTGTGTCATCTGCCTGGCGCAGGTTGTGGACATAGTGCAGGTTGTTTCTCCAAATCTATGTCACATTCTTCCTCATAAAGTTCAGCCTCTCAAATGATCTGTTCTCCATATAGATTGAAAGGCTATGGAGATAGGACTCATCTCTGATGTACTTCTTTGCTAATTTTGAACCCTGCAGTGTGTCCTTGCTCTGACGATTGCCTCCTGGTCCAAGTATAGGTTTCACACAATCATGAACACAATCAGTATTCTAAGATTTCCATTCTTCTCAAGATTAGCCACAATTTGTTGTGACCCACATTGTCAAATGCTTTTGCATAATCAATGAACCACAGATAGACATTCCTCTGGTAGTCTTCGCTTTCAGCCAAGATCCATTTGATATCAGTAATAATATCCCTAGTACCATGGTCTCTTCTCAGTCCATCTTTTATTTCTGATAGTTCTCTGTCAAAGTACTGTTGCATTAAATCTTGGGTAATCTTCAGCAGGATTTTGCTTGCATGTGATATTAGTGATATTGATCAATAATTGTTATACTGTCTTAGACATTTTTGGGGGGATAGGAATAAATATATATTGTCCTCCAGATCTCTTGGCACAATCTCATGAGCACATCCAGGACACCATCTGTTTCTTGAAATATGTGAATTGGAAAGCTGTCAATTCCTGGGGCATTTTTTCTCCCAATTCCCTTGAACATCCTCCTTTATCACAATTGTCTCTTGGGGGGGAAAAAATATATATATATATAATTCATCTGTGTCAGCCAATTCTTCTTGGTATGGTTACTCTGTATACCTGTTCTATCTTCTTTTAATGCTTTCTGGATCTTTTAATATTCCTTCTTTAGCATCCTTAAGCTCAAGGCTTGAAATTGTTCATCAGTTCTTTCAGCTTAAGAAATATTGAAAAAAAATT
>NW_006399861.1:10751614-10753286 GCF_000299155.1 Elephantulus edwardii
TCAAAGCCACTTCTGATTAATCTCCTTTGTCAGTGTGTCCTTTGCCATTCCCTATCACTCCTCCCTGAGAGAAACTTCACCCTGATCCATAAGGAAAAGGGGATGGCGTATTCCCTTAGCTACTTTAAGCGAGTTTAAGATTTCTTATAGGTTCACAGAAATGCAGTGGGGTTTTTGTTCCCTTCTCTGGTCATTTTCTCCTCGAAAGTGGCAGGGCTAGTCTTGAATATTTGTACCTTTTAAGGAGGTATGGGTGCATTTACATTTCAGTGAACACAAGTGGTTAGGTTGCTTACATGCTGGACTTCTAAGATTACCTAAGCAATCAGAGTGATAATGATTCCACAGACTACCACACGAACAAACAGATGTATGTCTTGGAGAGGTACAGCCAGAGTGTCCCTTGGAGACAATGATGATATGACATATTTTAGGCACATTGCTAGGAGGGGTCATTGCTTAGAGAGGTCCATCATGCTTGGGAAGGTGGAGTGGCAGTGAAAAGGAAAAAGACCTTCGACCAGGTGGCTTGACAGGGTGACTGGCAACAGGCTTGGGTGTGTCAGAGATCAGGAGGATAGCACAGGATAGCAAAGTATTCAGTCCACTTGTTCATAGGGTCACTATGAGTCGTACTTGACTTGATGGCACCTAACAACAGCAACAAAGCAATTATTACAGACATCAAATTTAGCAAAGGCTTGATCTTTACAATACAATCTTGAGGCTGACTCTTGAGGGCCTCACAGGGAGGTACTGCAACTAAGTTGCTAAGACAGGTTAAAGGAGCAATATAAACAGAGTAAAACAACTTTGCCTTTATGGAACACTAATTAGAAAAATTTTACTAACTAGAGAGGAAAGATGGAAAACTAGAGGCTACAATACACTAACCATCAGATGAATTTAGCCTTTAAATCTGTTCTTTTTATGTGGTTTAACAAATTATTAATGTAGTGGTCTGTTGTACAGGTGCTATATTCAGTTGGCATGATAATATATCTCTTGAGTGGCAATTAGAATGTCACCACCTTCTTTATTTGCAAACTCCCTTTCTGCTGTAGTTCAGGGCTTGTTTATAGAGTGTTATTTTCTTACTTCTACGACATCAAGAATAGATGCAAAAACAGTTGTAGATAACCATATTTTTGGAAAATAATGCACTTGGCTTACTTGGTTTTATTATTTTAAAAGAATATGCAAAACATTTCATTATCCTTTATAAAAGTAAAGTAAAATTAGCTTCTTTTTACACATTTTATAACTTGCTACATACTTTCAAATTTAGTCTTTCCTATCACTTACATTCAATGAGAACAACAATCACTTATGTTCTCTTAGAACCTAACATTTCACTTTAGAACAAAACTATTTTATTATCCTTCTATTTGACCACACTTGTCCTTCACTTGGACCAGGAAGCTGTCCTCAGAACAGAGCAAGGAAACACTGCATGGTTCAAAGTTAGGAAAGAGTGTGTTGGGGATGCATCCTGTCTCCATACCTTGACAATCTATATGCAAAACAGATCATTCAGGAGGCTAGGCTTTATGAGAAGGAATGTGGCATCAAGATTGGAGGAAGACCAGTGCCTACACGTCTGGACAATCAACTTGCCTTTAAACGGGAGCACCTTGACCTGTTTTAGTAACAAGAGATTGCCCTAGCAGGC
>NW_006399861.1:10768493-10770101 GCF_000299155.1 Elephantulus edwardii
GGGGGAGCAATGCAATACCTGAAGATGGGGGTCGTGGGTCAGAGCTGCAGGGGTGTGTCCCAATTCAAGTCCACTCCCACCGTCCACTGCGTCTGCTCATGGCCCTTGGCCAGTCCCAAAGTTCAGAGCTGGCAGGGAGGGGGGTGCGAGCCTGGTCTGGAGGGAGCAATGCGATACCTGAAGATGGGGTTCGTGGGTCAGAGCTGCAGGGGTGTGTCCCGATTCAAGTCCACTCCCACCATCCACTGCGTCTGCGCACGGCCCTTGGCCAGTCCTAAAGTTCAGAGCTGGCGGCGGGGTGGGGGTGGGGCGCAAGCCGGGTCGGGGAGGATCAATGCGATACCTGAAGATGGGGGTCGTGGGTCAGAGCTGCAGGGGTGTGGCCCGATTCAAGTCCACTCCTGAATTATGGTTCTTGAGAAGAGTCTTGAACATACCATGAATTGCCAAAAAACACAAATACTTTTTCCCGGAGAGGATGAAACCAAGTTTCTCCTTGGAGGCATGGGTTTTGAAGCTCCATCTGACATACACTGGGCATGTTGCCAGGAGCGGCCAGTCATTGTAGAAGGAGATCATGCTTGAAGGATGAAGGGACAGCACAAGAGAGGAAGACCTGGATGAGATTGATTGACTCAGTGATTGGGGTAATGAGAGTAGGCGTGTTGGAGACAATAAAATTGGTTTAAGATAGGGCCGGGTTCAGAACTATTGTACATAGGGTCACTATAAGTCACAAGTGACTTGATGGTACATAATAATAACAACAAATAGTTTAGATCAAAACTGAGTCTTGCTGGAAGGCTGTATGGTGTTTTCTCAAAAAGTTGTAAATAGAGATACCATTTAACCCAGCAATTCCACTACTGGGAATATACCCCAAAGAAACCATAACCACCACCCAAGCAGATATAGGCGCACCCATGTTTATTGTGGCTTTGTTCACAATAGCGAAGAGTTGGAAACAACCAAAGTGCCCATCAACAAACGAATGGATAAAGAAGCTGTGGTATATTCACACAATGGAATACTATGCTGCGCTGAAAAACAAGGAACTCATAAAATATACAAAATGGGTAACCCTGGAGGACATTATGCTGTGTGAACTATCTCAATCACAAAAGGACAAATATTGCATAGGGCTACTGTTGTAAATGGGACTGACATCGAGGTTGAGGAAAGACTGAGAAAGAGGGGATAAATAATGTATACTGCATTGAAACAGATGAGGGAGAGAACTGGATAAAAGGGATGTATGATTAGGTATTATTATCATGATAGGAGTCGAGAATGAAGGTTGCACAGTGGAGAGGACTTGGGGGGTTGTTGTTGTTGTTGTTATATGCCGTCAAGTCTCTGGCAACTCATAGCGACCCTATGTACAAGAGCTCTAAATTCCGTTCTATTCTGTGCCAACCTAGCCATCTCCAACACACTCATTTCCACCACTCCAGTCACAGAATCAGTCCATCTCATCAAAGGTCTTCCTCTCCTGCGTTGCCCATCCACTCTGCCAAACATGATGTTCCTCTCCAAGGACCAGTCCCTTCTTGCAACATGCTTCAGAGTCTTTGACTCCAAGGAGCATTCCAGCTTCACCTTCTCTAT
>NW_006399861.1:10770876-10772825 GCF_000299155.1 Elephantulus edwardii
TTGTGATCCACACAGTCAAAAGCCTTTGCATAGTCAATGAAGCACAGATAGACATTCTTCTGGTATTCTTTGCTTTCTGCCAAGATCCTTGGGCGGAGGGATTGTATTTTTCTTTTACTTTTAAAAGAGAATAGTGAATTTGGTGGGGAGGGGATGAACAGGAAGGAAAGTGCAACAATGAATGAATGGAAACCCTAAGTCTCTGTAAATTTTCATTAAAATTAATTTTTAAAATGTTGTAAAAGAAAAAAACAAACGAAAACCCAAAACTGTATCTTACTTTGAGTCTTCTCTGGTTTTGGAAGCTATTAAGCTCTCATCTACATAGTACAATATAAGTTCAAATCTTATCTTTAAAGTTCTCAAGTCTTTTGTAAATATTTGACCAAAGATTATAGTTTTGTTCTTTAACTTTTGGGATAATACTTGCCTTTCTTCTGCCCTTACAAAAGTTAAAGAGAATATTTAAAACAAATAAGGGTTGGAATCAGGCACGCAATGGAGTGCAGAAGACCTACCCTTTAGCTGAAAGTTTTGATGTATTAAAGAAATGCATTCACTTCTGACTATCACAGAGTTATTAGATTAATTTTTTTTAAATCTACCAAAAACCAGTTTAGAGCTTTTGTCCTTTGTTTTTACCTCTGTTTTCACATCCATAAACCTCCTGTGTATTTATAAAACACTTTGGTAACACATAACAAAGACCTTGAGAACTTTCAATGTGACTTACTAATTTTAGCAAATTCACAGAAAACAAAGCTTCTCCAACCATTTGCATATATCACCAAAAGCATCCATCAAGTGTCCTGGGCAGAACTGCTCTGCTCATAGACTCCTGTTTTCCCTCATTCTGTATCAGTTTCTGCACACAGTGTGCTAAACAAAACCCACCCTTTTTAACTTTTGCAATCATTGTGATATGATATGATATGATATGATATGATATGATATGATATGATATGATAGAAAGCCATACCTGATGAAATTGGGCTCTGAACATTTAACTCTTTGTTTCCTGTGGCTGTGCCTGATTCTTGTTCAAAGGTGACCCAATTGAGGCTTTGGGAAGTTAACAAATCTTGAAGCTGAACTCTATGAAGAAAAATGTGGTATCAGGATTGGAGGAAGACTTATTGATAACCTTTTTTTAAATTAAATAATAACCTTTATTATGCAGATGAAAGTGAGAAGGACTTGAAGTACTTGATGCCAAAGGTTAAATACTACAACCTTCAATATGGATTGCATTTCAACATCAAGAAAGCAAAAATCCTCACCACTAAGGTAACATCATCCTAGATGGATAAAAGATTGAAATTGACAATGACTTCATTGTAATGATTTCAAGTAAGACTTGGATCCACAAGCAATATTCTTGGAACCAGCAGTCAGGAGATCAAGAGATATATTGCATCAGGAAAATCTGTAGTCAGGGACCTCTCCAAATTACTGAGAAGTAATGATGTCAGTTTGAGGCCAAAAGATGCTTGATTGAGGCTATGGTCTTTTCAGGTACTTGCTATGAATCTGAACGCTGAACAATGACAAAGGATAACAGAAGAAAAACTAATGCTTAGAGTTGTGGTGTTGGAGAAGAGTGCTTCCAGTAGAACAAACATATATGTCTTGGAGAAGGTGCAGCCAGAGATCTCGATGGAGGCAAAGATGAAGAAGCTTCATCTCATATATTTTGGGTATGTTGCTAGGGGAGGTTATTTCTGGGGGAGGGACATCATGCTTGGAAAGATAAAGGGGAGGCGAAAGAGAGAAAGAACTCAGATGGCCAACAAGCACATGAAGAAATGTTCAAAATCCCTAGCTCTAAGAGAGATGCAAATCAAAGTAATTATGAGATATCATCTCACCCCAGTCAGAATAGCAAAATTTAGCAGAACAGCAAGCAACAAATGCTGGTGAGGTTGTGGAGAAACTGGAACCCTTATTCA
>NW_006399861.1:10773590-10780956 GCF_000299155.1 Elephantulus edwardii
TAATAATAAAAAAAGAGAAAGAAAGAACCTCAACCAGGTGGGTTGACAGTATGCCTGTGGTAATGGGATTCAGTGTGCCAGAGATGAGGAGAATGGAGTGGGATAGGACTGTGTTCAGATCTGTTATTAATAGGGTTGCTAGGAGTTGTTCTCCATTCAATGGGACCTAACAATGAAACATCCTGCTCTAAAAATAGAATTCAGGCCAAAATGGGAGTGCAAATGACACCCCTTTCTGACGGTAAAGAACAGTCTTGCAAAATGTTAAAACTGACAAAGACGCATAGGCAATAAGCATATAACTATTGGCAGCTATATAGACAATAAGTATTTAAACACAAATAAGCCAGAAATGACAAAGACAAAGTTGCTCAAACAGGAGCAAAGTTAGTTAGAAAAAACAAACTAAGGGAAATCCCGCCATTTAGGTGTTGAACAAAGGTTCAGGCAGCTGTTTGTTAGTCCAGAGGGATCACAGCCAGATCTTCTCCAATTAGCCAAAACATCATCTTGGGGAAACTGAAAGGATTTAAGCTGCTTCCCCCCCATGCTGCTCTTCCTGGACTTTTCTCTTTACTGCACTAATTTTCTAGAAAGATAAAGAGACAATATTAAGATGATGTCAGCAAAAAGTACGGTTTTGTGTTCTTATAAATCAAGTACAAGCTCACATAGAGCTATTCCTATTCTAACCCAAGTTGAGCAGATTTGTCACCCTGGTGGTGTTTTTGCTGATGACACTTAATGTTTACCGGGGACTAACCTACTTAGTACCTTTTCCACACAGTAAGTTGATGGGACTCCAATTTTTTAATATTCACAGTGAGTTTGGAGTTTCTTATGCATTCCTGTTCATAGGCAGCTTGCTTTCTGCTATCCAGCTTTAATTAGAATCACAACTGCTCAATTTAATAACTTGGATTTCTGATCTTTCACACCTCAGAGAAACAGAAAGGACTCACCCTTAACTGGCTTTGGCAAGATATTTGAACACTTTACCTTCAATGAGTAACTATAGCTGCCCTGGATGTGCTCACCAAGTTGTGCCAAGAAATCTGGAGAACAACCACTTGGTCAACTGACTGGAAGAGATCTATATTTGTTCCCATCCCAACAAGGGTGACCCAACAGAGTATGGAAACTATAAAACAATATCATTAATTTCACATGCAAGCAAGATTCTACTGAACATTATCCAAAAATGACTGCAACAGCACATCAGCAGAGAACTGCCAGAAGTCCAGGCTGGGTTTAGAAGGGGTCATGGTACTAGGGATATTGTAGCTAATGTTAGATGGATCTTGGCTGAAAGCAGGGAGTACCAGAGGAATGTCTATCTGTGCTTCATTGATTATGCAAAGGCGTTTGACTCTGTGGACCATAACAAACTGTGGCTGATTCTGAGAAGAATGGGAATCCCAGAACACTTGATCATACTAATGCGAAACTCATACTTGAACCAAGAAGCAGTCCTCAGAACAGAGCAAGGAAACACTGCATGGTTCAAAACTGGAAAGGGCATACACCAGGGATATGTCCTGTCTCCAGACATTTTCAACCCATATGCAGAACAGATCATCCAGGAGTCTGGGCTCTATGAGGAGAAATGTGGCATCAGGATTGGTGGAAGATCTATCAACAAACTGCGTTATGCAGATGACACAATCCTGCTTGCTGAAACTGAGGAGGACTTGAAGCACTTGCTGCAGAGGGTCAAGGATTGTAGCCTCCAATATGGATTGAGGCTCAATGTCAGGAAGACAAAGATTCTCACCACTGGGCCAATTGGCAGCATCAGGATGGATGGTGAAGAGATTGAGATTGTACGCAGCTTTAGTTTGCTTGGCTCCACAGTCAACACTCTTGGCACCAGGAGCCAGGAAATTAAAGACACCTTGCCATGGGAAAGTCTGCTGTTAGGGACCTCTCCAAAGTACTGAAGAGCAATGGTGTCTCTCTGGAGACTAAGGTGCATCTTATACAGGCCATGGTCTTTGCTATCACTTGTTATGCATCAGAGAGTTGGACAATGACTAGGGAGGATAGAAGAAGAATTGATGCCTTGGAGGTGTGGTGCTGGAGAAGAGTGTTAAGGATACCATGGACTGTTAGGAAAACAAACAGATTCATCCTGGAAAGGGTTAAACCGGGCTGCTCCTTGGAGGCAAGGATTCTGAGGCTCATCTGACGTATTTTGGACATGTTTTAAGGTGGGACTGGTCCTTGGAGAGGGCCATCATGCTTGGTAGGGGGGAGGGACAGTGCAGAAGAAGAAGGCCCTCTATGAGTTGGATAGATTCAGTGACTGGGGTAATCAGGATGGGTGTGTCAGAGACAGTGTGATTGGCACAGGACAGAGCAGAGTTTAGGGCTGTTGTACATAGTGTCGCTATGAGTTGCAAATGACTTGATGGCACATAACAACAACAACAACAACATATAATCAAGAGGCAATGGTGATAAACAAAGTGCAAGCTGCTCTGAAGGAATTGACGATTACAAGGCCCCAGGAATTGATGAAATACCAATTGACAAACAGATGCTGCCCTGGACATGCTCATCAGGTTATACCAAGAAATCTGGAGGACAAACACCAGGTCAAGTGACTGGAAGAGATCGATATTTATTTCTATTCCAAAAACAGTGACTCGACAGAGTGTAGAAATTATCGAACAATATCACTAGTGTCACATACTAGCAAAATCCTGCTGAAAATTATCCAGAAATCACTGGAACAGTACACTGACAGAAAACCACCAGAAATACAAGCTGGGCTTAGAAGAGGCACTAGAGACATTATCACCAATGTCAGATAGATCTTGGCAGAAAGCAAAAAGAGCAGAGGAATGTCTATCTGTGTCTCACTGACTATGCAAAGACATTTAACTATGTGGATCACAACAAATTGTGGCTAGCCTTGGGAAGAATGGGAATTCCAGAACACTTGATTGTGCTCATGCAAAACCTATACATAGACACTTGGAGGCATTCATCAGAACAGAGCAAGGGAACACTGCAGGATTCAAAATCAGGAAAGGATTGTGTCAATGATGTATCTTGTCTTCATACCTTTTCAATCTATAAGTGGAACAGATCGTTTGGGAGGTTGGGCTCTATGAGGAGGAATGTGGCATCAGAATTGAAGGAAGACTCATCAACAACAACCTGTGTTGTGCAGGTGACGCAACCTTGCTTGCTGAAACTGAGGAGGATCTGAAGTGCTTGTTGCAGAGTTAGGACTGTAGCCTTCAGTGTGGATTGAAGCTCAACATCAAGAAAACAAAGATTCTCACGATTGGGCCAATTGGCAGCAGCATGAGAGATGGAAAAGAGATTGAAGTTGTTAACCATTTCAGCTTGCTCAGCTTCACAATTAACACTCTTGGCACCAACAGTTAGGAAATCAAAAGATGAATTGCATTGGGGAAGTTTGCTGTCAGGGATCTCTTCAAAGTCCTAAAGAGTAATGTAATGATGTTAGTTAGGGACTAATGTGTACCTGGTGCAGGAGAGCTGAACAATGACTAAGGATGACAGAATAAGTTAGAATTGATGCTTTTGACTTGTGGTGCTGGAGAAGAGTATTAAACATACCATGGGCCACCAAGAGAACAAACAGGTCATGATGGTGAAAGCAAGTTTCTCCTTGGAGGTAAGAATTTTGAAGTTCCTTCTCACATACTTTGGCATATGATCATGAGGGACCAGTAATTCAGGTAATGGGTATAGGTGTGTCGGTGTCAGTGAGATTCACTTAGGCTAGGAAAGGCTTCAGAGCCTAGATACATAGTCGCTATGAGTTGTAGGCAATTCAATGGCCCATAACAACAATGACAAGTCTTCTTACTAATCACCCCAGTAACAATAGCAAAGTTCAACAGAACACTAAACAGCAAATGCTAGTGAAGTTGTGGAGAAATTGGAACCCTTATTCACTGCTTGTAGAAATATGAAGAGGTACAGCCACTGTGTAAATGTGGTCTGGCACTTTCTCAAAAAGTTGGAAATAAAAATACCATTTGACCCAGCAATTCCACTACTTGAAATACACCATTAAAAAAAAAAGAAATATACCGTAAATAATCCAGAGCCATGGTTCAAACAGATATATGTACCCTCATGTATATTGCTGCATAATTCACAGTAACAAAAAGATGGAAGCCATCTAAGTACTCACCAATAAATGAAGGGACAGAAAAACTATGGTACGTTCACACAATGGAATATTATGCAGCACTGAAAAACAATGACCTCATAAAACACTACACAACTTGAGTAAGCCTGAGGACATTTTGATGAGTGAAATATCTCAATGAAAAAAGAGTTAACACTATAAACTTCATTAAAGAAAATCTGGGAAGAACTTTAGTAGTCCTAATCCACAACATAAAGAGTCTTCCAAGTATCCTGAAAAATTTACAACCAGGAGAAGATAAAATAGCTAAATGGGACCTTCTAAGAATCAAATCCCTATGCACATCCAAAAACTTCTCCAACAGGATGAAAAGAGAAGCCACAGACTGGGAAAAAGTATTTGGTAATGACATGTCAGATAAGGGACTTATATCTAGAATATATAAAATACTTGAGCACCACAACAAGATAAAGATAAATAATCCAATCGAAAAATGGACACAGGATATGAACAGAAACTTCACCAAAGAAGACATTCAGATGGCCAACAAGCATGTGAAGAAATATTCAAAACCCTTAGCTCTAAGAGAGATGCAAATCAAGACAACTATGAGATATTATCATCTCACCCCAGTAAGACAAGCAAAATTTAACAGAACAGCAAGCAACAAATGCTGGTGAGGTTGTGGAGAAACTATTCACTGTTGGTGGGAGTGTAAAATGGTGCAACCACTGTGGAAGGTGGTATAGCGCTTTCTCAAAAAGTTGCAAATAGAGATACCATTTGACCCAGCAATTCCACTACTGGAAATATACCCTACAGAGACCGTAACTGACATCCAAGCAGATATATGTACACACATGTTTATCGTGGCTTTCTTCACAATAGCAAGGAGTTGGAAACAACCTAAGTGCCCATTAACAAACGAATGGATAGACAAGCTGTGGTATATTCACACAGCGGAATAAAAACAAGAAACATTGAAAAACAAGAAACTCATGCAATATTTTTTCAAAATCGGTGACCCTGGAGAAGATTATGCAGAGTGAAATATCTCAGTCACAAAAGGGACAAATACTGCATAGTGCCATTGTTGTAGAATGCAGCTGACATCAGGGTAGGGGTAAGTCTGAGGAAAAAAGTGGATAAATTATGTATACTGCATTGAAGCCGATGAGGGAGAGAACAGTTTAAAAATGATATATTTTAGGGCATTATGATTACCGTAAGAGTTTTGAATGAGGGTTGCAGAGTGGAGTATACTCGGGGTGAGGGTGGGAGGGTGCGGGGGGATTGTATACCAATGAAGAAGTTTTTCTTTTGCTTTTAAAGAAGAGTGAACTGAGGGTGGGGGTTGGGTGGGCGGGGATAAAAGTGCAACAATGAATGAATGGAAATCTATAATCTCTGTAAATGTTCATTGAAATTAATAATAATAGTAATAATAATAAACAAAAACAAAAAAACCCAAAATGGTTAACACTACATAACACCACTGTTACAAAATTGGATTGGCATGAAGAGTGGGAGGGAGAATAGGAAAGAGTGGACAGGTAATAAACTTCATTGGAATAGAGGAAAGACAGAACTGTCCAAAAAGAATTTATGCTTAGGCATTATATGTAGGACAACAATCTAAAACAACATTATGCGTTGCAAAGTATACTGGGAGAGGAGAGACAGGAGGAGAGGGAAGAAAATGAGTAACAACGAATGATTTTTAAAAAAGTCTTCTTTTCCAAAAGCATAGTATTTATTTCTATTTATGTATGTATATTTTGGTTTCTTGTACTAGTGGCTTTCAACTTTTTTATATATATACGGTTATGTTTATGTCCAACTATTTTATACTTTTGGTAATTATTTCCAGTGATATTTGTCTTGGTTATCTAGTGCTGCTACAGTAGAGATACCACATGTGAGGGGTTTTGCCTGTATGCAGAACAGATTATCCGGGTGGTTGGGCACTATGAGGAGAAACGTGGGGTCAGGATTGGTGGAAGATCTATCAACAATCTGCATTATGCAGATGATACAATCCTGCTTGCTGAAACTGAGGATGACCTGAAGCACTTGCTGCAGAGGGTCAAGGATTATAGCCTCCAATATGGATTGAGGCTCAATGTCAAGATGAAAGATTCTCACCATTGGGCCAATTGGCAGCATCAGGATGGATGGTGAAGAGATTGAGATTTTTCTCAACTTTAGTTTGTTTGGCTCCACAGGCAACACTCTTGGCACCAGGAGCCAGGAAATTAAAAGGCGCATTGCCATGGGAAAGTCTGCTGTTAGGGACCTCTCCAAAGTACTGAAGAGCAATGGTGTCTCTCTGGAGACTAAGGTACATCTGATACAGGCCATGGTCTTTGCAATCACTTGTTATGCATCAGAGGCTTGGACAATGACCTAGGAGGATAGAAGGAGAATTGATGACTTTGAGCTGTGGTGCTAGAGAAGAGTATTGAGAGTACCATGGACTGCTAGGAAAACAAACATATTCATCCTGGAAAGGGTTAAACTGGGTGGCTCTTTGGAGGCAAGGATTCTGAGGCTCCATCTAACATACTTTGGACATGTTATAAGAAGAGACCGGTCCTTGGAGAAAGACATCATGCTTGGTAGTGTGGAGGGACAGCACAGGAGGGGAAGGCCCTCTATGAGGTGGACTGAGTCAGTGACTGAGGTAATAGGGACGGGAGTGTCAGAGACAGTGTGATTGGCACAGGACAGAGCAGAGTTTAGGGCTGTTGTACATAGGGTCACTATGAATCGCAAGGGACTTGATGTCACATAACAACAACAACATCTACTCCCTCACAATTTAGGAAATTTATGGTCCAAATATATGATGCTGCATATGGGAAAATGTCTTCTCGCTTCGTGTCTCCTAGGTCTAGGAGTTTCACCAAAAACACTTTGGTCCAAAGAAAATACTTCACTCTTGGCTCTTCATTTTTGGTGGTATTACAGTACCTCCTTGTTCCTCATTTCTCACTCCTTTCATCTTTTAAGACAAAAGATAATAGAAGTCACATGCCGAGTAAATTTCTCTCAAATCAGATCAGGGTTGTAACCTAATTAAGAATATTGCATGCCACACAGCACATCAGCAGCGAACTGCCAAAGGTCCAGGCTTGGTTTAGAAGGGGTCGTGGTACTAGGGATATTGTAGCTGAAGTTAGATGGATCTTAGCTGAAAGCAGGGAATACCAGAGGAATGTCTATCTGTGT
>NW_006399861.1:10781946-10788887 GCF_000299155.1 Elephantulus edwardii
ATTCAGTGACTGGGGTAATTGGGATGGGAGTGTCAGAGACAGTGCGATTGGTACAAGACAGAGCAGAGTTTAGGGCTGTTGTACATAGCGTCACTATGAGTCACAAGGGACTTGACGGCACATAACAACAACAACAACCCTAATTCTCCACAACCAACACTCTTAACACCAGCAGTCAGGAAATCAAAAGACTGCTGTGAGGGACCTTCCCAGAATTAAAGAAACATGATATCAGTCTTGAGACTAGGTGTGCTTCCTTCAGGCCATGGACTTCTCAATTGCTTGCTATATACATCTGAGAGCTGGACAATGATTAAAGAGAACAGAAGAATCGATACCTTTGAATTGTGGTGCTGGAGAAGTGTATTGAACCTACCGTAAACTACCAAGAAAACAAACAGATCTGTCCTGGAAAGAATGAAACCAGGTTGCTCCTTGAACCCTATTTTAACATATGTGTCTTTTTAAAAAAATTATTTTAATTGTGATTTTAGTGAACATTCACAATTCACAGAGAAATTGGGTTTTCGTTCATTCATTTTTGCACCTAATATCCTCTCACCCTCCCTTCGCACTCCCCCAGTTCACCCCTCATTGTTGCACAGTTACCTATATCCACCCACCTCAGTACTCCTTGCAATGACACACCTTTTATTCTGGGCTTTTGTCGTACATATAATGTCTAATCATATATTCCTTTTAGACAATTCTTTCTTTCATCTGGTCCAATGTAATAGTCATTATCTAGCCACTCTTGTCCAATTCTCCTCCCAACCCTCCATGTCAGACCTGCTTAATAACAGTGGTGCTATGCAGTATTTGTCCTTTTATGACTGAGATATTTCACTCAGCATGATGTGCTCCAGGGTCCCCCATGCTGTATAATGTTCTACAAGTTCATTGTGTCTTGTTCATTCTCTTTCCTCACTACACCAGCATCGCCTTCCACTCTCACCTACCCCATCCAGCACTTCCCTCCCTCAAACCAACTCTTGTTATGATGGCTAAGGCCTCAAGTTACTTCTGTGATTCCTCACTTCTCGTGATGGTGCTGGTCTCTCATGCTGCCAGTCTGTCTTGAGTTTAAGAGACCCTAAGTCCAAATTCTAGATACCACCTTTAGGGAAGGATTTTTGTCTGAGGCAGTACTAAGGAAAGGTCTTTGCTCCTGAGCTTCTGCTCCAAGTCTGTCTTCTTGGGGCTTAGTGTCTCTAATCTTGTTTGTTGCACACTGCTGTCACAGTCAGATAATTTCCCAGGTGAGGGTGATTGATGTCTCTTTTAGATCTGATATGCTGTGTTGTTTACCCCTCCTTATCTCCTGAGTGCTGGTGCTAAGGATGTAGATTGTGGATCCAAAAAAGACTAAATTATTAACAGTTTTAATCCAGTGGTAAGGACCTTTGTCTTCTGGCTGAAACTGAAGAGGACCTGAAGCACCTGCTGCAGAGGGTCAAGGACTGCAGCCTACAATATGGATTGAGGCTCAATGTCAAGAAGAAAAAGATTCTCACCACTGGACCAATTGGCAGCATCAGGATGGATGGTGAAGAGATTGAGATTGTACGCAGCTTTAGTTTGCTTGGCTCTGTAGTTAACAGTCTTGGCACCAGTAGCCAGGAAATTAAAAGGCACATTGCCATGGGAAAGTCTGCTGTTAGGGACCTCTCCAAAGTACTGAATAGCAATGGTGTCTCTCTGGAGACTAAGGTGCGGCTGATACAGGCTATGGTCTTCGCAATCACTTGTTATGCATCAGAGAGTTGGACAATGACCAAGGAGGATAGAAGGAGAATTGATGCCTTTGAGCTGTGGTGCTGGAGAAGAGTATTGAGAATACCATGGACTGCTAGGAAAACAAACAGATTTGTCCTGGAAAGGGTTAAACCAGGTGGCTCCTTGGAGGCAAGGATTCTGAGGCTCCATCTAACATACTTTGGACATGTTGTGAGGAGAGACTGGTCCTTGGAGAGGGACATCATGCTTGGGAGGGTGGAGGGACAGCGCAGGAGAGGAAGGCCCTCTATGAGGTGGATTGATTCAGTGACTGGGATAATTGGGATGGGAGTGTCAGAGACAGTGCGATTGGCACAGGACAGAGCGGAGTTTAGGGCTGTTGTACATAGGGTCGCTATGAGTCGCAGGCGACTTGACGGCACATAACAACAACAACAACAATTTTATTTTAAGTTTATAAAGATCTTGGATTTTCATTAATTCACTGTTGCACATTTTCCTCCCTGCCCCCCTCCCCGGTTCACTTTTTTGTTTGGAGAAAAAGTTATTTCAATGCTATACAGCACCCATACCCCAGACGACTTTACTATGCAGCTCTTTTTCTGGACTCTTGTTATACCTGTAATACCTAATCATATATTACTTTTATACAGTTCTCTCCTGCATTTGTTTCAATGCTGTGTACATTATTTATCCCCTCTTTTCTTAGTTTCCCCCCAACCTCCCTGTCAGTCCTGTTTTATAACAGTGGCATTATGCAGTATTTGTCTTTTTGTGACTGAGATATTTCACTCAGCATAATATCTTCCCTGGTCATGTTGTATAATATTTCATTAGTTCTTTGTTTTTTAGTACTGCATAATATTCCATTGTGTGAATATATCAGAGCTTCTCTATCCATTCATTTATTGATGTGGACTTGGGCTGTTTCCAGCTCTTTACTATTGTGAACAAAGCAACAATAAACATGGATGTGCATATATCTGTTTGGGTGGCAGTTATGATTTCTTTAGGGTATATTCCCAGTAGTGAAACTTTGTCTTCTTGATGTAAAGATGCAATCCATATTGAAAGCTGTAGTCTTTGGTCTTCTACACCAAGCACTTCAGATCCCACTCACTTTCAGCAAGCAAGGTTGAGTCATCTACATAGTGGAGGTTTTTGATGAGTCTTCCTCAGATCCTGATGCCATGTTCTTCTTCATAGACTCTGACTTCACAAATTATTTGCTCAAATGTCCAACCACTACTGAATGGATTGAGAAATTATGGTACATTCACACAGCGGAATACTATGCAACACTCAGGAGCAACGATTTAAAAAAACACACAAGACTCTACATCACTTGGAAGAGACCAGAGAGCATTATCCTGAGTGAACTAACACAGTCTCATATGATCAACTACTGCATAAGAGCATTATTGTAAAAATAGGATAACTAGTAAAACATGTATGGGGACCCAAGAGGACTAGGAATGGGAGTGGAGGGGTGAGGATGTGTAGGGGTGAAATCACAGGGTTGCACAGTTTGATGGGTGGAGGAAGGGGGTGAAGGGAATGGGATGGATACAGCGAGGACCTAAAAAGACTGGATAATGATGGGCAAAGTCCAATGGTGATTGGTTTTATAAAACAACGCATGTGAATGTTTGTATGAAACAAAATATGAATGAAGAACAATGTGAAACAGAATGTATACAAACTTTGTGATCAAATCAATATACTAAAAAAAGTTGTCAAACGTTTTAATATTCTGTTCTAAAATCAATCAAAATGGGGAAACATTTATTTTTGTATAATAAATTATAAGTGGGAGGGGGAACCCAAAAATATTAGAGAAGAGGGAATAGAGAATGCAAAGAGAAAAATACAAGAAGAAGGGGAAGTAAAGGGGGAAAGATACAAATAAAAGTAGAAAAAAAGACATTTTTCTTTTTTTTTTTCCGAATTAACAAAGTTTATTTCGAGTTCGAAACCGGGCTCCCACGTGCTGACACAGCAGCATCCAGCCGAGAGCCGACATTTTTCTAAAGAAAGGAAAAACCTGAGTGGACATCTCAGGTGGTTTGTTCTGCCTAAAGGAGCCTGGGGACAGGACCTCTGCTCCTGAGGGCAGCCCTGATGGTCTAAGGGCAAAGCACCTGGTTTTAGAAGTAGATCCTGTTAGGGCTATCTGGAAGTTAGGAGCATGGCTCCTGGCCCCCTGACGAAAAGGTGGCTGGGACTTCCTAATGGCCAGAAAAATCAGTGAGAATAGGGGACTAGTCTCACCCTTCACACTCCACTGACCTGAGGAGGCACAGAGGTAGTTCTTACTTCCAAACTCAAAGGTTGTGTGCACCTAGTGCCTGCTTCATCTCAAGCAGAGTCAGGGCCAAGGGTTATAGTGTCAACTTGTCTGCTATCTGGGTTGGGGTGATGAAATCTATGGTCACTGGGAAGGTGTAGGGGAATCAGCAGAAGATAATCACCTTTCTGGTCATTAGCCACTGATGTGAGTGTTCATGGATTCTTGGATAATCAATTTGAATACCAGATTGTTGCCCAACTGGAGCACTGCTGGTTCCAAGACTGTTAATTGTGGACCCTAGCAAGCTGAAATTGTTAACAATTTCAATTTCATCTCCATCTGTCATGGTGCTGCCAATTGCCTCAGTGGTGAGAATTTTTGTTTTCTTGATGTTGAGTCTCAGTCTATATTGAAGATTATATCTTATATATCTGCAGCAGATGCTTCAGGTCCTCCTCGGTTTCAGCAAGCAAAGTTGTGTCATCTGCTTAACGCAAGTTGTTGATGAGTCTTCCACAAATCCTAATGCCACATTCCTTCTCATAAAGACCAGCCTCCCGAATGATCTGTTCCTTTTTAAAAATTATTTATATTTTATTATTTTGTGTGTTTGCACTGTCAAATCGGATCTGAGTGGTACAGGAGGAGATTGTCCCTCCTTCTCCAGCAGAGTATCTGGTGGATTCAAACTACCTCTCCCTGAATGATGTGTTCTACATATAGATTGAAGAGGTATGGACACAGGACACATCCCTGATGCACTCTTTTCTAGATTTTGAACCATGCCATCTTTCTTTGCTCTGTTCTAATGACTGCCTCCTGATCCAAGTATAGGTTTCACATAGGTGTTCTGGGATTCCCATTCTTATCAAGGTTAACCATAGTCTGTTGTGATATACATAGTCAAATGACTTTGTGTAGTCAACAAGATACAGATAAACATTTTTCTAGTACTCTTTAAGATTCAGCGAGGATCCATCTGACATTGAAAATAATGTCCCTAGTGCTACTGCCTCTTCTAATCTCAGCCTGTATTTCTGATAGTTCTCTGTTGATGTACTGTCCCAGTTTATTTATTTTTATATATATATATATATATACAGGAAGATTTTGCTTGCATGTGACTAGTAATACAGTTTGATAATTTTCACACCCTGTTGGATCACCCTTTTCTGGAATGGGAATAAATATGGATCTCTTCTAGCTGGTCAGGTAACTGTCCTCCAGATTTCTTGGCAAAACTTACTGAGTACAAATCAGGGAAGCATCTATTTGCTGAAATATATAAATTGGTATTTCATCAATTCCGGGGCTTTGTTTTTACAAAATTCCTTCATAGGAACTTGAACTTCTTCCTTCATTACCATTGCCTCTTGGTCTTACACTGTTTCATGGAATTCTGTCAGCCAATTCTTTTTGGTACAGTGACTCTGTGTACTCTTTCTATCTTCTTTTGATGAATCATGGAGCATTCAATATGTTGCCAATAGCATCTTTAAGTATTGCAACTTGAGGGTTGAATTTGTTCTTCAGTTCCTTCAGCTTAAGAAATACCAAGTGAATTTGTCCCTTTTGAATCTCTGACTCCAGCCCTTCACACACTTCATTATAATATTTTGTTTTGTCTTCCCAAGATGCCTTTTGAAATCTTCTGTTCAGCTCCTTAACTACTTGGATTCTTTCCTTTGCTTTGGCTTCTCAGTGCCCTAGTGCAATACTCAGGCTCTTTTGAAAAACATCTCGGTCTTTTCTTCCTCCTCTGTCTCTATAATGACCTTTTTTATTCTTCATGGATTATATTCTTTATATCCTCCCACAACTCATCTGATCTTCATTAGTGCCCAAGCCCTCAAATCTGTTCCTGAGATGGTTTTTAAATTCAGGTGGGATAGACTCAAGGTCAAATTTTGGTTCTTGTGGGTTTGATTTCATTTTCTTTAGCTTCAGTTTGATCTTGTATATGAGCAGTTGGTGGTCTGTTCCACAATCAGCACTTTTCCCAGTTTTCACAACTGATATTGACCTTCTCCGATGATTATTTCCACAGATATAAGCAATTTGATTCCGTGTAGAGCATCAGTATATGTATATATCCATGTGTATAGTTGTCAATTGTGTTTGTATAAAAAGTATTTGCAATGAATTAATCACTGGTGGTACAAAATTCTATTATTGTATCTTTAGCCTCATTCCTGTCACCAAGACCATGGTTTCCAACTACTGATCCTTCTTCCTTATTTCTAACTTTCCAGTCACTTATTATTATTATTATTATTATTATTATTAATACATCTTGGTTGCATTTTCATTCCATTTCCAACTGCAAAAGTTGGTAGAAACCTTCTGTTTCCTCCTCTTTGCCTCTGGTTGTTGGGGCATATATTTGAATGATAGTGGTATTAATAGGTCTTTCATGTATGCATATGGATATTATCCATCACTCACAATATTGTATTTTAGGATAGATCTGGAAATGGTCTTCTTGACTACAAACACAACCCTGTTTTTCCTCACCTTTTCATTTTCCCCCGTAGATTTCTCTAGCTTTAGTTGTTGGCACACATATTGTGCTAACAGGTCTTGCATGCATATGGATATAATGCTATCACTGACATTACTTCAGCATAGATGTTGGAATGTTCTTTTGGATGATTGATGCAACACCATTACTCTTCAATTTGTCCTTCCTGTAATAGTAAATCATATGATTATCTCATTCAAAATAGGAATCTATCTTAGCTTATTAATGCCTTGGATGTCAATATTTATTCATTCCACTTCATTTTCAACAACTTCCAATTATCCTAGCTTCATACTTTAGAAAATTCATTCCCTAATTATTTTATTTGGAAGGAGGAGTGGCATCCACTTCCATAATAGCTTGCCTCCAGAAACCCTATGAACCTGGAGAGAG
>NW_006399861.1:10790832-10801157 GCF_000299155.1 Elephantulus edwardii
GTCCTTGACCTTCTGCAGCAAGTACTTCAGGTCCTCCTCAGTTTCAGCAAACAGGGTTGTGTCTTCTGCACAACACAGGTTGCTGATGACTCTTCCCACCAACCCTGATGCTGCATTCCTCCTTGTACAGCCCAGCATCTCAGATGATCTGTTCTGCACACAGATTAAAAAGTTGTGGAGACAAAATACATCCCTGATGGACCCCCTTCTTGATTTTGAACCATGTAGTGTCTCCTTGCTCTGTTCTGATGACTGCGTGTTGGTCCAAGTATAGGTTTTGCATTAGCACAATCAAATGTTCTGGCAATCCCACACTTTTCAGAGTCACCCATAGCTTGTTGTGATCCACGAAGTCAAAAGCCTTTGCATAGTTAATGAAGCACAGATAGATATTCTTCTAGTATTCTCTGCTTTCTGCCAACATCCATCTAACATTAGCAAAGTCATTACTCCTGCATGCTGTGTAGTATTCCATTGCATGAATGTACCATAATTTCTCAATCCATTTGATTGTGGTTGGACATCTGGGCTGTTTCCATTGTGATGGTGAATAACACTGCTATGAACACTGGTGTTCAAGTCTGTTTGTACCTCAGTTCTCATTTTCTCGGGGTATATTCCAAGCAGTGGAATAGCTTGGTCATATGGAATTTTGTCAAATTGCCTTCTAGAGTGCTTGTACCATTTTACAATCCCACCAACAGTGTAAAGAGTTTCACCACATCTTCTCCAACATTTATTACTTGCTGTCCTGTTAAACTTTGTCACTGCTACTGGAGTGAGATGGTATCTCATTCCCCAATTATTAATGGATGCTTACAGCTATTTCTCCTCATTCTGAATTTTGCTACCTCAGCAAATGACAGTCATTCTGTTGTTGAAAGATTTATCCCATCTGTGTCATTAAGAGAATACATTGTTTTGAGGAGATAGCTGTTCCAAGTCATATTTTGAGCCCCTTTCCGTCCTAAGCAGCTCATCTTCTCGCATTATATCAATGTTCTGATTTTATTGATAGGGTTTTCAAAAGTTTGTTATTTCAGAAGTGGATATCCCATCCTACTTCTTAGTCTGTCTTTATCTGGAAACTCCATTAAGCATATCATGAAGTACAATTTACTTAATCAATTACTTGTAGCTGGATATCTATACTGTGTTCCTTCACCTCACTTTTTCTTTTATAATGAATAACAATAGATGTCCATTACTGAATTTGTCAGCTTTTTCCTAAGGATAATTTAGATAGAAACTCAAGTTATGTCTTTTGACCAGCTCCCACTTGAGCAGCCAAAAGATGAGAACACCAATTGTAGCATTGAGTGTGGCTTCCAGATCTTCTGATTTGGCTGTTTCAAATGCTCCATCTCTTTATATTTCCATCAATGGGGAGGTCACTGTCAATTGCAATATTACATTATTTAAAGCTGTTTTCTTTGTTGTTGTTAGGTATTGTTGTGTCAACTACTACTCACAGTGAGCCTGTGAACAACAGATTAAAACACTTCCCTATCCTGTGCCATCCTGTCAATCTTAGTAGCCATGTTCAAGCCCCTGATTGCAGACACTGTGTCAATCCATCTCCCTGATGGTCGTTCTCCTCTCATTAACCCTCTACTATTCCCAACAAGGTGTCTTTTTCCAAGGATTGCTCCTTCTGACAATGTGTTCAAAGTATGTGAGGCAGTTTCACCATCCTTGTCTACAAGGAGCATCCTGGCTACATTTCCTCCAAGACAGATTTGGTTTTCTTTTGGCAGGCTATGGGATATTCAGTGCTCTTGTTAGGTGCTGTTGAATAGTAGATGAATCATAGCAACCCTATGAATGAAAGGCCTGAGCACTGTTTATAGTTTCTGGAGGCAAGCCATTTTGGAAGTGGATGCCACTCCTGCTTCCAAGCTTGTTTTAATTGGGAAGCTCCACCAAACACTGTCCACCATGGGTAACTATTATCACATTTGGCACATCAGTGTCAGAGTGTTTAGCATTACAGCAACCACAAGTTACCTCTGTACAGCAATGCATAGATCGGTGCTATACCACCTAGAAGAATGATGTGCAGTACTCACTGACATGTCATTACCAAATGCTTGTTCCCAATCCATGGCTTCCTTTTTTACCATGTTGGAGAAGTTTTTGGATGTGCATAGGGATTTGATTCTTAGAAGGTCCCATTCATCTATTTTATCCTCTCCTGGTTGTAGATTTCCCAGGATGCTTGGAAGACTATTTATGTTGTGGATTAGGACTTCTAGAGTTCTTCCGAGATTTTTTTAAATGAAGTTTATAGTCCTTTGGTTTAGTCCTAGGTACATAATCCACTTTGAATTGGTTCTTGTATATGGAGTGAGATGTGGATCTTGCTTGAGTTTTATGCAGATAGTTTACCAATTTTGCCAGGTCCATTTCTTTTAAAGGCTATTGTTTCCCCAATTAACTGATTTCATCTCCTTGTCAAAAAAATTCAGTTGACCATAGGTGGATGGGCTGATTTCTGGATTCTCAGTTATATTTCATTGATCTATGTGTCTCTCATTGTACCAGTACTACACTGTCTTGACCACCACAGCAGTGTAGTAGGATTTGAAATTAGGGAGTGAGATGCCTTCTACCTTGTTTCTCTTTTTAAGGAGTGTTTTGCTTATTCTGGGCCTCTTTCCATTCCTAATGAAACTGGAGATTGCCTTTTCCATCTCATTGAAGAATGGGATTGGTATTTGTATTGGGATTGCATTGAACGTGTAAATTGACTTTGATATATTGTCATTTCCACAATATTGAGTCTTCCTATCCATGAGCAAGGAATAGTCTTCCATTTCTCCAGGTCTCTTTTTGTTTCTTGTAGTAATGTTTTGTAATTTTCTTTGAATAGATTCTCTGTGCTTCTGGTTAGATTTACTCCCAAGTATTTAATCTTGTGCCTATCTATTGTCTCAGCTCTGTATTCTGTATTCTCAGTTCTGTACTCTCTTTGTCACTGTAGAGAAACGCAATTGATTTTTGTATATTGATCTTGTATCCTGCCCCTTTGCTGAATTGGTCAATATGCCCAGTAATTTTCTTGCTGAGTCTTTAGAGTTTTCTAAGCATACTATCATATCACTGCATAGAGAGATAATTTTACCTCCTCTTTGTTAATTTGGATACCTCTTATTTCCTTCTCTTGCCTTATTGCTATTGCTAAGACTTCCAATACAATATTTAACAGGACAGGTGATAGAGGACATCCTTGCCTAGTTCCTGTTCTCATGGGAAATGTCTTTTATCTCTCTCCATTGAGAATAATGTTGGCTCCCCAGTTTGTGTATATACTTTTACTATGTTGAAGAAATTCCCCTCTAATCCTATATTGTTGAGTGTTTTAATCGGGAAACAGTGTTGGATTTTGTCCAAGGCCTTTTCTGCATTAATTGATAGAATCATGTGGTTCTTGCTATTTGCTTTGTTAATGTAATGAATTACATTGATTGTCTTTCTTATGTTGAACCATCCTTGCATAACTTTTATGAATCCCACCTGGTCATGGTGAATTATTTTTTTGTTATATCGTTGGATTCTCTTGGCTAGGATTTTATTCAGGATTTTTGCATCTCTGTTCATGAGAAATATTGGCCTATAGTTTTCTATTTTGGTGGTGTCTTTACCTGGCTTTGGTATCAAGGATATGTTTCCTTCATAGAATAAGTCTGGGAGAATTTCATCTTTTTCTATTTTCTGAAAAAGTTTATGTAGGATTGGTGACAGTTCTTTCCTGAATCTTTGATAAAATTCACTTGTAAGCCATCTGGTCTAGGACTTTTTTTTTGGCTGAAAGTTGCTTTATTACCTTTTTAATTTCTTCTTTTGTAATGGGTCTTTTCAGGTGTTCAATTTTGGTTGGTGTCAGTTTAGGTAGGTTGTGAATTTCTAAGTACTTGTGCATTTCTTCTATGTTTTTGTATTTGTTTAAGTATAATTTTTCATAATATTCCAATGTTAGCCTTTTTATTTTAATTGGTTCTGTTGTAACGTTGCCCATTTCATCTCTTATTCAGATTATTTGTTTTTTTTTCCTTTTTATCTTTTGTTAGTTTTGCTAGTGGTTTGTCAATTTTATCAACCGTTTCAAAGAACCAACTCCTTGTTTTGAGAGTCCTTTTCTTCATCGATTCCAATGCAGTGTTCATTATCTCTTCACTCTTTTCCTGTTCTCCCCCTGCCTAAAAAAGAGAAAACAGGACAAGAGGTCACAGGGCTGTGAAAGTCCTCTGAAAGGGCCACAAAGACTAAAGGTAGCTCAGCCCTTCACTATCCCAGAGTAGAAAGGAGATAAAGAGCCCATAGCCCAGTCCTGTAGTGCCTCTAGAACCACACCAAAAGTTTCTTTTATTCCTTTCTGACTCACAGAATCATAATTATGGAACCAAAAATGGGATTTATCAGAGAACAAGGTTGGAGAGTAGGAGAGGCAAAGAATATCACCCAGTGCAAACTCAAGGTTTAGACAAGCAGTCCCAAGGCACAATTCAACAATTAATCCAGGCTTTGGTTTCCATTCAGCAGTCAAACCCATGTCATCAAGCAAGATTTGCCTTGTTGTTGTTGTTGTTATGTGCCATTGAGTCGCTTGCGACTCATAGTGACCTTATGTACAACAGCCCTAAACCCTGTTCTGTCCTGTGCCAATCTCACTGTCTCTGACACACCATCACCTATTACACCAGTCACTGAATCAATCCATCTCATAGAGGGTCTTCTCCTGTGCTGTCCCTCGACCCTCCCAAGCATGACGTCCTTCTCCAAGGACCGGTCCCTGCATGCAACATGTCCAAAGTATATCAGACAAAGCCTTAGAATCCTTGCCTCCAAGGAGCAGCCTGATTTAACCCTCTCCAGGATAAACCTGTTCATTTTCTTAGCAGTTCATGGTACTTTCAATACTCTGCTCCAGCACCACAGCCCAAAGGTTTGCCTTAGAATAGTTATAAGTCAGTTTCTCCTTCAAACATCCAGAAAGAAACAGCCAAAACTTTAACTGTGGCCAGCACAAATGCAAGAAGGTCTCAGGTCAGGTCACACCTTGCCACTAATTGTCCACAGCAATTCCACAGTCTTTCCACCACCAGGGGGTCACACTCACATGGTCTTGCTGTTTCAAGTCCTGCTGCTCCAAGTCTTGCTGCCCTGTGTGAGAAGCACTCTCTGTCCTATCTCCACAACTGTTGATAATTTGCAAGATCATGCTGATTTGCAAGATAACTGACCAATGGATAAAAAAACCCCAGCCAACTTTTAGGTTAAGACCACACCCTTCAACCTCCCATGTCACTTCTATTTCATAATAGTGGTATTATGCAATATTTATCCATTTGCAACTGAGTTATTTCACTCAGAATGTCTTCTTTTTTGATACTCCCTGGATCAATCTTCTGCCCATAGCATCCTTAAGGATTGCAACTTACAGCTTGAATTTGTTCTTCAGTTACTTCATCTTAAGAAATGCCAACCAAGTTCATCCCTTTTGATTTCTTGACTCCAGCTCTTTGCACATTTCATTATATATAATACTTTGTTTTGTCTTTAAGAGCTGCACTTTGACTGTTCAGCTCTTTAACTTCCTGATTTTTTCCCTTTGCTTTGGCTTCTTGGCATTCTAGTGCAATATTTAGTCTCTTCTGACAACCATGTAATTTTTCTTTCTCTATCTTCGTAATGAACTTTTGCATTCTTCAGAGATGATATTCTTGATATAATCCCACAGCTCATCTGTCTTTCTTTGTTCTTTAGTTTTCAAAAACTCAAATTTGTTCTCTCCTTTTAAAAATTTTATTTTGTATTCATTTGCATACAAAATTTATATACATTGTGTTTCACACTTTCTTTCATTCACATGTGTTCCATGTAATCATTCCTATACTTTGTGTTTTAAAAAATTAATCCCCATTGGATTATGCCCACCATTTCCCCATCTATTCAGGTCCCTGCCAGATCTTTCTCAAATCTGTTCTTGAATTGGTTTTACATTGAGGTGAGATAGACTCAAGGTCATATTTTGGTTCTTGGAGATCTGTTTTCATTTTCTTTAGCTTCAGTTTCAACTTAAACATGAGTAGTACGTTCCACAATCAATACCTGGCTTAGTTTTCACAGCTGATATTGAGTTTCTCCAATGATTCTTTCCACAGATGTAATCAATCTGATTCCTATATATTACTATATTCCTATATATTCAGGTGAAATCCATACATATAGTCTCCGTTTGTTATTTTTATATATCTGCAATGAATAAATCATTGCTTTTATAAAATTATGTAATTTTGTCGCATCTAACCTCATTTCTGTCATTAAATCCATATTTTTCTGACTATTGATTCTTTTTCCTTGTTTCCAACTTTTGTATTCCATTTGCTAGTTATTATTAGTGAATATGGTTGTATGTGCGATTTATTTTAGACTGCAAAAGATGGTAGAAATCTTCTATTTCCTCCTCACTGGCTCTAGTTATTGGTGCATAAATATGAATGATAGTTATATTAACGGATTTTCTTGTATGTGTATGGATATTATTTTGTCATTCATAACACACAACATTATATTGCAGGATGGATCTAAAAATAGTCTTTTTTACCATGACTGTGATGTCATTTTTTCCTCACTTTTTCATTTCTGACATAGTAAATTGTATGAATGCTTAAAAATGTCCCATGCCAATACCTAGTATGTTAATTTTTATACATTCAATTTATTTTTTAACACTGTCCATTTTTTCTACATTCTTGCATTCCATATTCCAATTATTAGTGGCTGTTTGCAACTGTTCTTCTTCGTGCTTCCCAATATGAAGGCTCAGACTTCAGTGCTATATCTGCTAGTAGTTAATAAGGATCATATTTTTGGGGATTCACTAATCTCTATCAGATAAGCAAAGATCTCTGATGGCTTAGTGTTAATGAATTGCATTGTCAACACCAAGGTACTAGGTTTGAATCCACCAGCTGCTCCACAGGAGAAAAATGGACAGTTAACTCCCGTGTAATTTACTGCTATTAAAATCTGCTGGGTAGTCAGCTGTGGGTTGGTTCTGACTCTATAGTACACAACAACAATAACAGTTAAGCAAATCTGTTCATGTTTATACTTTTAAGGTTTTTTTATGCTTGCTTCATTGTGAGTTTGATTTTCTCCTAGTTCATCGTGGTCTCTCTACCATAAACCCTGAGAGAAATCAGTGGTGGTAGGTGCATCACCTAGTTCTTCTGATTTTAAAGTGGTGCAAGCTGAATGTTACGATCACATTTTGGACTTCCATTTTCCTCATACTTCTTTGTTCTAGAGAAGGAGAGATGAATAGTTTCACATTAGAAGGTTATTCAAAAATTACTCACCAAACTGTTGTTGTTATGTGCTGTTGAGTTGCTTGCGACTCATAGCGACCCTATGTAAAACAGCCATAAACTCTGCTCTGTCCTGTGCCAATCACACTGTCTCTGACACTCCCATCCCGATTACCCCAGTGATTGAATCAATCTACCTCATAAAGGGCTTTCCCCTCCTGCGTTGTCCCTCCACCCAACCAAGCATGATGTCCCTCTCCAAGGACCAGTCCCTCCTTACAACATGTCCAAAGTATGTTAGATGGAGCCTCAGAATCCTTGCTTCCAAGGAGCCGCCTGGTTTGACCCTTTCCAGGATGAATCTGTTTTCCTAGCAGTCCATGGTACCCTCAACACTCTTCTCCAGCACCACAGCCGAAAGGTATCAATTCTCCTTTTATCCTCCCTAGTCATTGTCCAACTCTCTGATGCATAACAAGTGATTGCAAAGACCATGCCCTGTATCAGATGCACCTTAGTCTCCAGAGAGACACCATTGCTCTTCAGTACTTTGGAAAGGTCTCTAACAGCAGACTTTCCCATGGCAAGACGTCTTTTTTATTTCCCTGGCTACTGGTGCCAAGAGTGTTGACTGTGTAGCCAACCAAACTAAAGCTGTGAACATCTCCATGTCAATCCCTTCACCATCCATCCTGATGCTGCCAATTGGTCCAGTGGTGAGAATCTTTGTCTTCTTGCCTTTGAGTCTCAAACCATATTGGAGGCTGCAGTCCTTGACCCTCTGCAGCAAACACTTCAGGTCCTCCTCAGTTTCAACAAGCAGGGTTGCGTCGTCTGCATAATGCAGTTTGTTGATAGATCTTCCACCAACCCTGGCCCCACATTTCTCCTCCTTAGAGCCCAGCCTCCCAGATAATCTGTTGTGCATACAGGTTGAAAATGTATGGAGACAGGACACATCCCTGGTGTACGCCCTTCCCAATTTTGAACCATGCAGTGTTGCCTTGCTCTGTTCTGACGACTGTCTCTTGGTCCAATATAGGTTTCGCATTAGCATGATCAAGTGTTCTGACATTTCCATTCTTCTCAGAGTCAGCCACAGTTTGTTATGATCCACACAGTCAAATGCCTTTGCATAGTCAATGAAACACAGATAGACATTCCTCTGGTATTCTCTGCTTTCAGCTAAGATCCATCTAACATCCACTATAATATCCCTAGTACCACGACCCCTTCTAAATCCACCCTGGACTTCTGGTAGTTCTCTGCTGATGTGCTGTTCCAGTCATTTTTGGATGATCTTCAGTAGAATCTTGCTTGCATGTGAAATCAATGATATTGTTCTGGACTATATTATGGTCCTGAGGCCCTTAAAATCAACAACTCATTTCCTCAGGTGTTTGATTATAATAAGGTTGTTGTTGTTGTTATTGTTGTTGTTTGTTATGTGCTGTCAAGTTGCCTGCAACCCATAGGGACCCTGTGTACAGCAGCTCTGAAGCCTGCCCTGTGCTGAGCCAGTCAGTCTCACCAATTCTGGCACACCAATCGCCATTACTCTACTAACTGTATCAATCCATCTCATTCCAGGTGTTCCTTTCCTGCCCTGTCCCTCCACCCTTCCAAGCATGATATCCTTCTCCAAAGACCGGTCCCTCCTTGATTCATGCCCCAAAGTATGTGAGACGGAGCTTCAAAATCCTTGCCCCCAAGGAGAAACTTGGTTTCACCTTCTCTAAGATAGATCTATTCATTTTCTTTGCAGTTCATGGTATGTTCAAGACTTTTCTCCAGTACCACAACTCGAAGGCATCACTTCTTTTTTTATCTTCCATTGTCATTGTCCAGCTTTCTGACACATAGCAAATAATTATGAAGACCATGGCCTGGATTAGGTGCACCTTAGTCTCTAGGTGGACATTGTTGCTTTTCAGTACTGTCCCAATGCAATTCGTCTTTTGATTTCCTGGCTGTGGTACCAAGAGTGTTGATTGTGGAGCCAAGGAAACTAAAGCTGTTAACGATCCCAATCTCTTCACCATCTATCAACATACTGCCAGTTGGCCCAGTAGTGAGAAGCAAGTGCTTCAGGTCCTCCTCAGTTTCAGCAAGCAGGATTGTGTCATCTGCATAATGTAGGTTGTTGGTGCGTCTTCCTCCAATCCTGATGCCACATTCCTCCTCATAAAGCCCAGCCTCCTGAATGATCTGATATGAATATACATTGAAAAGGTACAGAGATAGGACGCAGCCCTGGTATTTCCCAATTTTGAACACGTTCCTCCTGAAGAGGGTGAAACCAGGCTACTCCTTGGAGGCAAGGATTCTGAAGCTCTGTCTGACATACTTTGGGTATGTTGCAAAGAGGGACCAGTCCTTGGAGAGGGACATTATGTTTGGGATGGTGGAGGGACAATGCAGGAGAGGAAGACCCTCAATGAGATGGATTGACTCAGTAATTAGAGTAATGGGAGTAGATGTGTCCGAGATGGTGAGGTGAGCTCAAGACAGAGTAGGGTTCAGAGCTGTTGTACATAAGGGTCGCTATGAGTTGCAGGTGACTTGATGGCACATAACAACAACAACAATAGTGTTTCCTTACTCTGTTCTGCCAACTGCCTCCTGGTTTCACATAAGCACAATCAAATGTTCTGGGATTCCCTTGCTTCTCAGTTAGCCACAATTTGCTGTGATCCACACAGTTAAATGCCTGTGCATTGTCAATGAAACACAGATAGACATTCCTTTGGTAGTCCATGTTTTCAGCCAAAATCTACCTAACATTAATTATAATATCCCTAGTACCACAGCAGCTCCTTTTTCCCCTTTTATTAATTTTAATGAACATTTACAGATATTTTGGATTTTCATTCATTCATTGTTGCACATTTTTCTTTACCCCCCACCCCACAGTTTGCTCCTCTCTTTGAAAAGCAAAAGAAAAACTTCTTCGTTGGTATACAATCCCACTGCCCCTGACCCTGCCCCACTCCCCCAGCCCCAAATGCACTC
>NW_006399861.1:10804609-10820226 GCF_000299155.1 Elephantulus edwardii
AAGAGTAATCAGAACTGGCTTTGACAAGCACTGTGGCATTTGGACAAGAACAAACTGGGAGGAGGGTAGAGAGAATAGTGCAACAATGAATGAGTGGAAACCCAAAATCTCTGTAAATGTTTATGAAAATTAATAAAATATAATTATAGAAAAAATAATGGGTACAGGATATGCACAGCCTCTTCTAAACCCAGCCTACACATCTGGAAGTTCTCTGCTGATGTGCTGTTTCAGTTGTTTTTGGATAATCTTCAGCAGAATCTTGCTTGCCATGTGATATTAATGATATAGTTGGGTAATTTCTGCATTCTGTCAGGTCACCTTTCTCTGCTATGGGAACAAATATAGACCTCTTCCAATTAGTTGGCTAGGTGGTTGTCCTCCAGAATACTAATGATAGTACAGTATTATATAAATAACTTTTTTTAGAATTAAGTAGTAATTAAAAGAAAAGGATTTTTCAAAACTTCTACTTAGTTACTAAAGTACTAAAGAGCAACAATGTCAGTCTGGAGACTAAGGTGTGCCTGATAAAGGCCATAGTTTTTGCAATTACTTGCTATACGTCAGAGAGCTAGACAGTGACTAGGGACAATAGAAGAAGAATTGATGCCTTTGTGGTGTGATGCTGGAGAAGACAATTGAATATACCATGAATTGCTAGGAGAACAAACAAGTTCATTCTAGAGAGGGTGAGATCAGGCTGCTCCTTGGAGGAAAGCATTCTGAAGCTTCATCTAACACTTTGGACATGTTGCAAGGAAGGACCAGGCCTTGGAGAGGGGTGTCAAGCTTGGGAAGGTGGAGGAACAGTGCAAGAAAGGAAGACCCTTGATGAGATGGATTTGTTCAGTGACTGGGATAATGGGGTTAGGTTTTTCAGAGACAATAAGATTGGTACAGGGTAGAGAAGTGTTTAGGGCTGTTGTACGTAAGGTTGCTATGAGTCGCAGGTGACTCAACGTCACCTAACAACAGCATTTAAAATTATAATAACCTAAAGATTTAATTTAGTCTCCTATGAGGTGACTCGACGGCACTTAACAACAACATGAGGTGACATCCATTGGGGTGGGGTGAATTACATCATGAGTGTCACTAGATGACACCAACCCTGTTGCAGGTGCAAACCAGGAAAAATGCGGCTGCAAGTATAAGTCTTACCAGAGACATATTTATGGAAAATAGTGCTCAGTGGAGTAAATGCACCCTTGTCTGACACCTATCTTAAATATTCAGTCTGTATGCTGAACAAATTACTCAAGAAGCTGGGCTCTATGAAGAAGAATGTGGCATCAGGATTAGAAGAAGACTCATTAATAACCTTCATTATGCAAATGACACAACCTTTCTTGCTGAAAGTGAAGATGACTTGAAGCACTTGCTGCAGAAGAACAAAGACCACAGCCTTAAATATGGATTGCACCTCAAAATCAAGACAACAAAAATCATCACCATTGGACTGATGGGCAACATCATGACAGATGAAGAAAAGACCGAAGCTATCAACAACTTCATCTTACATGGATCCACAATCAACCTGCTTGGTAGTAGCAGCCAGGAGATAAGGAGACTTATTGCACTGGGAAAGTCTGCAATCAGGGACCTCTCCAAATTACTAAGGAGCAATGATGTCAATTTGAGGACTAAGGTGCACCAGATTCAAGCCATGGCCTGTCCAATCATTTACTATACATCTGAGAGCTGGACAATGAATAATAATGACAGAAAAATCGGTGCCTTTGAGCTGTGGTATTGGAGAAGAGTCCTGAATAGCCCATGGATTTCCAAAAGAACAAATAGATGTGTCTTGAAGAAAGTACAGAGTGTTCCTTGAAGGTATCTCTCTCATACTTTGGACATGTTGCTAGAAGACACTATTCCTTGGAAGGGGATAACATATTTGGAAAGGTCAAGAGTCAGCAAGAGAGGAAGATTCTCAAACAGATGTGTTGATATAGTAACTGCAGAAACGGGCTCTAGTGTGTCAGGAAGTGTGAGGATGGCACAGGTCTGTTGTTCTGAATAGAATTTGTACTTGACTCAATGGCACCTAACAACAACAACCATCCTAAATATTCAATACCATTGCATTCAACTCTGCACTATTAACCCAGCAATAAAATCTGCAATATGCTTTGGGAGCCTGTCTTAGTTATTTAGTGCTGCTATAACAAGTGGCTCAATGTCAAGAAGACAAAGATTCTCCCCGCTGGACCAATTGGTAGCATCAGGATGGATGGCGAAGAGATTGAGATTGTTCACAGCTTCAGTTTGCTTGGCTCCATGGTCAACACTCTTGGCACCAGCAGCCAAGAAATCAAAAAACGTATTGGGATGGGAAAGTCTGCTGTTAGGGACCTCTCTAAAGTACTCAAGAGCAACGGTGTTTCTCTGGAGACTAAGGTGCGCATGATACAGGCCATGGTCTTTGCAATCACTTGTTATGAATCAGAGAGTTGGACAATGACTAGGGAGGACAGAAGGAGAATTGATGCCTTTGAGCTGTGGTGCTGGAGAAGAGTATTGAATGTACCATGGACTGCCAAGAAAACAAACAGATTCATCCTGGAGAGGGTTAAACCAAGCTACTCCTTGGAGGCAAGGATTCTGGGGCTTTGTCTGACATACTTTGGGCATGCTGCAAGGAGGGACAGGTCCTTGGAGAGGGACATCATGCTTGGGAGGGTGGAGGGACAGCGCAAGAGGGGAAGACCCTCTACAAGATAGATTGATTCAGTGACTGGATTAATCGGGATGGGTGTGTCAGAGGCAGTGCGATTGGCACAGGATAGAGCAGGGTTTAGTGCTGTTGTACATAGGGCCGTTATGAGTTGTAAACAACTCGACGGCACATAACAACAACAACATAACAAGTGACTGGCTTTAACAGAAATTTATTCTCTTAAAATTCAAGAAGCTAGAAGTTCGAGTTCCGGATACAACTTTAGGGGCTGTGTTGGCTCTCTTTGTGTTGACTATGGAAGAAAGTTCCTTTGGTATTCCTAGAGACTCCATGTGCTCTGGCCTTCCCCAATGTCAGGTAGTTTTGCTGTGTAAGGGCCCAGGTCCAAAATGAAGCATGATGCTGGAGATAATTTCTTGATAGTATAAAGGGTCCTCCTACACCACTTAGCTTAATTTCCTTGCTTGTTAAACATTTTTAGTTGGTTTGCACACAAGTATCCATTTTCATTGTGTTTCATTCAAACATCTTGTGTTTCATACAATAACTCATATACACTGTATTTTATACAATTAATGACTGTTGATCTGTGCTTATTATTGCGTCATCATTCTGAGTCCCCATGAATCTTTCCTATTCTTTCACCACCACCGGCACTCCCTCCATCTGCCCACTAGACTCTGCTATCCTAGTGATTTCCACCATTCCCCCTACTCTAACTCCTTCCCCCTTTCCACTTCCCCTTTTGAGCATTTATAGACATCTAACTAGTTCTCCAATGAGATAAGAGCTATTGCAAGTCATATTCTAGATGAACACCCACTTACACCCAATTAGGGCTGTGAGCAGGTTAGGAAAAGCTGTAGTCTGTCTTTAATTTTCTTACCACTATTTCATTTAACAGACCATGGGGGTTCATTATATAGCTTCCACATATTATTATGTACATGATCATTAAGAGAGCTCTAGTGGTGAGAAAGCCTAGTGTTAAGAAAGCTGTGCTGCAATTCCAAAGGCATACAGTTTGAATCTACTAGCTGCTCTTTGGAGAGAAGGATGGACAATTTCCTCCAATGCAACTTACTTCCTCTGAGAACCCACTGGAGGGTCAGCTATGGGTTAGTTCTGACTTGATTATTAGAACATGATTATTACATATATGCATTTGGTTGTTGTTAGGTGCTATCAAGTTGAGTACTACTCATAGCAACCCATGAACAGCAAATCCAAACATTTTCCTATCCTGTGCCACTCTCATAATTTCTAACATACTTGAGCCCATTGCTGCAGTCTTTGTATCAAATTGAGACACAAATTGATTCAAAAGTCTGCCTCTCTTTCTCTGTTCATCCACCTTTCCAAGCATGATGTCCCTTTCCAAAGAATAGCTTCTCCTAGTAACATGCCCAAAGTATGTAAGATAAAGCTTTGTCATCTTTGCTTTCAAGGAACACTCTGGCTACACTTTCTCCAAGACATATCTGTTTGTTCTTTTGGCAGTCCATAGAATATTCCAGGCTCTTCCCACCACCACAACTCAAAAGCATCAATTCTTCTGTTACTCTTTTGTGTGTGTGTGTGTTTTTTATACCAGCTCTTGGGTGCATAGCAAGTGATTAGAAAGGCAATGGCCTAAATCAGACACAAATAGTCTTCAAACTGTATCATTGCACTTTTTGTAATTTGTAGAAGTTCCTGACTACAGACTTTCACAGTGCAATATGCCTTCTGATCTCCTGGTTGCCAGCTGTTGATTGTGGATCCAAGTAAGATGAATCTGTTGACAATTTCAAGCACCTTGCTAGCTGAAAATGAGAAGAATTTGCTCTTGCACATGCATTTTTGAAGGACACAATTCAATCCATTATAATATTACTGTAAAGCTTAAGCCCTGACATCTGACACTGGAAAAAAACAATCTTGGAGATAAGGATTGAAACAGAAAAAATACCAGATTTCTTGTTTACCAGCTTATTGGGGACATTCTCAAGTTGAAAGAACTGAAGGACAAATTCAAGCCTCCCCTTACAATACCGAATACTGAATGATTCTATGGGCAAACTCTTGAATGATGCGAGAAACCTCAAAAGAAAATAGAAAGTCACTGTACCAAGAAGAATTTGTCAACATTGAACAACTTCAGGTGATCTAGAACCAGGAAAGAAGAAATCAAAAGCTTCACTGAAGGCACTGACAAAAACTAAGGTCCAGGAATTGATGGGATACCAATTTAGGTGTTTCAGCAAACAGTTGCAGCCCTGGGTGTGCTCACTCATCTATGTGAAGAAATTTGGAAGACAGTTACCTGACCAACTGGCTGGAAGAAATCCATATGTGTTCCCATTATAAAAATCAATCATCCAAACAGTGTAAAAATCATTTAACAATATTTTTACTATCACACCCAAGTCAAGTACAATCTTGCTGAAGATTCTTTTTTAAAAAAATTACTAGAATAGTACATCTATAGGGAAATACTAATAGCTCACATTGGATTCAGAAGAGGCTGTGGGAAAAGAGATATCTATCATTACTGATATCAGATGGATCTTGCTGAAAGCAGAGGAAAAAATATTTATTGTGTTTGAAAAAATCTGCTGTCAAGGACCACTTTTTTTCTTAAGGACCTCTTTAAAGTGTGTTTGATGCAAGCCATATTATTTTTAGTTGTATCATAAACTTCTAAAAGTTGGACAATAAATAAACATGGAAGATGAATGGACACTTTTGGATTGTGATATTGAAGAAGAGCATTGAAAAATCCTTGTGGGTTGCTAAAGGAACAAATCTGTCTTGGAAGAAGTGCAACCAGAGTGTTCCTTGGGGATAAAGATGGTGAAGATGTCTCACACACCTTGGGTATGTTGTCTGTCAGAAAAGGTGTTGGTTCTTGAAAAAAGACATCATGCTGACAAAACTAGGGGTCAGAGAATGAGAGGACAACATACAACAAGCTTGATCAACAGTGACTAACCACAATGGTCTTGAGCACATCAGAGATCCTGAGGAGTCACGGGATAGGGCACAGTTTGGTCTCCTGTTAATAGGATTGCTGTTAGTCATATTGGCTTGAAGAAACCTACCAAAATATCTAGAAACTTTTCAGGGGGAATGAGTCAGTCAGGACCAGGGCTGTGAAAGCTGAGAAAGCCCAGGGTAGGGTAGCCCATCAAGCCCAAGAGGCTGCAAAAGAGGATGTATAGATGTATACCTGCCAAACCTTAGATCCACCTCTGGCTCCTATACAGGGATATGGGAGGAATGCCTGTAGAGAAGGGCCCTGTCAATTGGTGCTGTTAAGTCCTCATGTTTCTGTCCCTCAAATAATCTCTTGTACTCCTCTGTGCCCCCTAATTCTAAGTCTCAAAGCCTTGCCATTTCCTGGTTGGAAGTCAGCAAGTCTTCCCTTCTCAGCCAAGCTCCCTTAGGTTATGATCCCATCAAGTCCAAATGTATCAGCTTAACAATGACAAGTCTCTGTGTATCTGGCATATAAAACTCATGCATATTCCTGCCCCCATGTGGCATATTGGCTTTTGACCGTTGCAAAGGAAAAATGTGCTTTGGGAAACCAGTGATTAAGAACTAGCCAGATAGTGGAAGGTGGCTGATTGGTAAGTGGCCCTTCAGGAAGCTCCAGGTAGCAAATCCAGAATCCCACTGTGCAGAAGGCACAATAAGCTGCCTGCCTCCTGTCCTAAGCAGGCCTATTCTGCCCTGCCTGATGCCCCTTGATCCCAGGGCAGGGAACAGAGTATTTTAGCAGCCCAAATAGCGGACATTTCGTGCAGAAGCCCTTGGCAGCCTGCCACAGGTAGATCTCCACCCAGCAGCCCTCACATCCATAAGTGGGGCTCATGTCAGGAGCCTCAGCTAATTCCTATTCACAGAAGCCTGGACCATCTTTACCCTTCAAAGAAATTTAGTGCTTGGCCCCTCGGAGAAATCGCAGTGGATGCACTGATGAACTTTGATCAGACAGCCTTGGATTTGGTAAGGTTTGTTCCAAAGATTCCACTCTCTCCTTCCAAGGAATGTTGGCCTTATGTGAGCTGCCCCTGGTGCAGGGCTGGCAGGGTTCCTAGAATGCAGACTGCGTCTTTGATTTTGCAGATAATAGTATATAGAGGCAGAATAGAATGAAGACTGGACCCTTTGAAGGAGGTAAACTAGGCTCTGGTGGTTTCTTCTTTCCACCCTCCTCCCTCACTACTACCCCCTGACTAAAGCCGCCCATAAAGAACATCATCTTGGGCACTCTCCTGGAGGCAACTTGCCAGCTCTGGGTGCTTGCTCTGGTCCAACCAGTGGTCTTACAGAAGATGTAGCTTGCACAGAGTTTCCCAGCTGTGTAAGGGTTTCCATTACCCCACTCTTGCAGGACCGACCTTCAAACCTTGTGACAGTTCTCTGTGTCCACTCACTGCTGTGAACCTGAGGCTAGGTTCTCTCTGCCCTCCAGGTAAATGAGGTGGGCTCTGGAGACACACTACAGTTCCCTGGCACTGGCTATGTCCTCTTTGGCCAAGTGCTGCTCTTCCAGTGACTCTGCAGCCTGTTCTTTAGACCGGGGCGCCTAGCAGAGAGACAGAACTTCCGTTCTCACTGCAGCTGAATTGAGGACTTGTTAAACTCAGCCTCAGGAGCTCTGCACACACTATTCCTGCCGAACTGTAGGTGAGAAAAAGAGGAGACATTTAGGTATCCAGAGGCAGAAATGGAGTCAAAACCACACAGAGAAGTTTTGGTAATTACAACTCTTTGCTCCCTCATCCACAAAGACATCACCTGGAGGTTAAATGGCATCTTCTGGGTCCCACAAAATAGTGGTGAGAGAAAGAGGGATCCCTTGTGAGCTTTGATCACTGGCAACATGTCCTGCAATATTCCATCTTGGCACTTTCACCTGAGCAGAATTGCCTGCCTCAAGGTTGGAAGCTGCTAGGTTCTGTTTTTATTGCTCACTGGCCCTGAGGTCCTCATTTCTTGACCTCCCACTTTGAACTCTCTCTCATTTTCTGGTTTTTAAATTCTTGGGTCTTTGAAGGATGACCTTCAAAAAAGGAGGAAAGAGGAAGGCTTCCCAGGAGGAAGCTGCTCTTTGCCTCTAACTCTGAAGGCACTTTCTTTTCCTGTGTGTTTGGGGTTGTTGTTTTTTTAAGGTGCAAGTGGGGAGTAGAGAAGACTGATGTGTAGCTGTATCCAAATGACTCCTGGGTTAGTGTTCCCCCCGCAATGCAACTCAGCTATCAGAAAAGGCTTTATCTTGCTGTCAGAGGCCCCAGGTGTCCAAACCTGATCCAGAGTGACCAGCCAGGTGAGAAGCACAAGAGGAGGGGAAGTTGTCACTTCCACACCGTCTTTCTCCTACCCCCTGAAATGGTGCTGGTGGAAGCAGGGAACATGAGGTGCTGTGACATACAGCCCCAGCCCCACCCCAGGAAGGCCTGGTGGGCAGGATGGCTGTCCTCTATGATCATGTCCTCTATGGCCCAGTCTAAGTTTCACACCCACTCCAGACTGTACAAGCTCTGGACTGTCTTCATCTCTTTGCATGAAAACCTCTGCAGAGAGAAGAGACTGGCAGTTCACCTGCACTCCTTTCAGCATGGCCAGAGGCGAAGTTGAAGGAGCCAGGGAGCGCTGAGGGTGGAGGTCATGGTGGGGTGGAGGGCAACATATCCTCTCTCACCACACCGGAAGATCTGGTCTGGTACCATCTGCCTGATATAAAGTGGGCATGATACAGGGATGTTCATAGGTGCCTGGTCCCTTAGTTCTCTGTTCCCTAAAACAGAACATCTGGAAGATGTCTACCCTGCCTCCAGTGAACACTTCTGGTACCAGCAGTCAAGAAATCAAAAGATGAATTCTCAGGAAAGTACACAAGCTAAGGGGAAGAGGGAAGGAGTCTTCATGGATACTGGCTGTGCTCAGCAAAACAGGTCCCCTTCCTTTTTCAGTCCTGTCAGCCAACTCAGCTCCCTCTCATCTTGCTACTCCAGATACCACACATGCATCACCAAAGGATCCTGGCTCATCTTGATGCTTCCATAGGCAAGACTCCAAGCAGCCTTCACTAAACTCAAGTCTCCAGCATCCCACTCTCCTTGGCTACCAGAGATGGTCACATGGCTAAAGCAAGTTTCCAGTGCCCCAACTCCAGTCTGCATCTCTTCAGGGTGTCTCCAGCTCCATAAAGAACATCTTCCAAGTTGCTCATGTCAAATGCAGGCCATTACCAGACTCTTCTCTTTTTTGCATTTCTCTCCATCTACCTGTAAATGGTATAGAGCTGAGAGAATTGAAGAATGAATTTAAGCCTCATGTTGTAGTACTGAAGGATATCATGGACAAATATCCAAGAAAGTATCAAAGTAAGAAGGGAAGAATATACAGAGTGGTTATACCAAAAAGAAATTATCAATACTGAAGCATTTCAGGAAGTAGTATATGATCAAGAACCAATAATAGTGAAGGAATAAGTTCAAGCTGCACTGAAGGCATTGCCAAAATATAAGGCCCCAGAAATCACTGGAATACCAATTGCCACATTCCAGACCTGGATGTGCTCACCAGGCTGTGCAAAAATCTGGAAGCCAGCTACCTGGGCAACTGACTGAATGAGGTCCATATTTATGTCCATTCATAAAAGTGTTGGTCCAACAAAATGTGGAAATATCATAATTACCATAAATATCACATGAAAACAAAATTGCTGAAAATTATTTTAAAATGGCTAGCAAATTAACAGAGAATTGCCAGAAATTCAATCTGGATTTAGAAGAGGTCACACAAGGATTATCATTGCTGATGTCAGATAGATGTTGGCAGAAAACAAAGACCAGAAGGATGAGCTCTGGATGTGCTATTTGTCCTCCTCAGATCTGTTTAAAGGCACTTGACAAGGGTAGTGGTCTCAAGAGTGAACAGTCAGAAAGATAAACTTTATGATTCTCAAAGCTCTTTTGGATTCCTCCAGGCTCCTCTAGGCTCCTCTTGGGCTCCTCTAGGCTTCTGTAGGCTCCTCTAGGGTGCTTCTAGGTATCCTCTAGGATCCTCCAAGATTCTTCTGAGGCTCCTCTAGTTTACTTCTGGGTTCCTCTAGGGCTTCCCCGGACTTTTCCAGGGTATTTCTGAGCTTTGTCAGGCCACTCTGGACTCCTTTGGACTCCTTGGGGCTTTTCCAGCCTCTTCTAGGACTCCTCTGTGCCTCTTTTGCTCTGGGTTTCTGTAGTGTCTTTTGGGCTGCTCTGAGCTCCTCAAGATTTCTCTGGGATCCTTTAGGCTTTTCTATGACTTCTCCAGGTTCATCCAGAAACTTCCAGAAAGACTAGGTGAGTCATTCAACCAATCCAGACTTGTTAGATAGAATTCCGTCTCCAGACCTGGACTCCAGCAAGTACTCTTTTGTCCTACACAGGAGGTAGACTATGGAGTGTGGGGAGGGATAGGCCTGCCTGGTTCTGGTTGCACCTCTGTGCTTCCTGCTCTATGAACTTAGGATGTTCTGGGCTTCTCTGTATCATTTGCTCACATGTTAAAGACATGATAACGAAGTACCTGAGCATGTTACACAGAGCACAGAAGACACCCACACCCAGTGAGCCCCGGTGCACTGTTTCTGCTGGTTAGTCCTCAAAGGGTGGGTCTACACCATCCTAGACCTCCAGCCCAGCCAGTGTGGGGAGCTGTCCCTATCCTGTGTCCACCCATAGCCCCAGTTGCTCTTCAGTCCAAGGACAGGAAGACTTTCCTCAGTCCTCTGGGGTATCTTTAGGCCACCAAGGGGTTTAGTGCACCCTGGTCCTGAGGAGGAGCTTGTGCCTGAAGTGAGGAGCAGGACACTCACCTTGCAAGGACCCTCTCCATGGAGAAAGTGAATTCAGGGAGGAAGCCTGCTGGAGGCCTTGCCTCCATGGAACACTGCCCCTGTGGAACCTTCTAGCACTCCTCAGCAGTCCATGCTTGTTGGGAGTAGGGGCTGGAGCTGGGACTAGGCACCGAGGGGCCTTCCAAACCCAAACTGGACGGGCACAATGTGCTTAGGGCATCTTCACCCAGGAGGGCTCCACCCTTGGAAGTCATCACCACACAGTCTTGGCATTCCAGGCCACATCAACAGTATCTCCACCACCGCCCATGAGGGCAGCTTCTTCATAGCCTCAGGGCAAGCTCACATGGCCAGACAAGGCCACCAGGAATGCTGGGAGGGAGGTTGACCACATCCCTCAGAGGAGACCTTCTCTTGCCACATCAGCTCCTCTTACATGATCAAGGAATGTAATTTCTGCAACAAGCACCATAGGTCTATTTGACAGAAGGCTTGAGGCTAGACAGCCCTGAACAGGCTGGCCTCAGGGAAACTGAGTAGGACCTGAGGGGCTCAGGGTCGTGTACTGCACATATGACTCCTGTTCACCCCGCTCCTCATGTAGAAAATGGCCATATGGGGCACCTTCCAAGTGTTTATGTGGAGAGAATGGGAAGTGGCCTGTACAAAACCTGTGACTCATGCCTGCTGTAGGAAAACTCAACAAATGTGATGATGTTACAATTAGGCCATTTCTCCTGCGTGTATTTGAGGGTTGTGAGAGGGAGTAGGGGGCACGGGCTGGCCTGAGGACCTTGCATCATGGGTATTTCCAAAATGCTGAGAATGTCCATCAGGGGTGAGCCCACAGATGAGTTACAGAGCTAGTGCCCATAGACACAAGTGGCAAAAGCTGACCTTTGGATCTGTGTCACTTCCATATTTCTAACCTCCTCTTATCTAAGGAAATTACTCCATTAGAAACACTACCTCTGGTGGTTTAGTGGTTAGGGATTTTACAGCCAACCCAAAAGCATGCAAGCTCAAATTCAACAGCTGCTCTGAGGGAGAAAGATAGATACTCCCCTCATGTATGAATTATAGCCTCTGAAAACTTGCTGCAGCATCAGCTATGAGTCAGTTCTGACTCGATGGCACAATCCCCAAAACATAAGCAGCAGGGACAAGAGCCAAGTGACCACAGGCTTGGCTATTGATGCTCTCAGACCTTGCCTGCTCTCAGACCTTGCCTGTGTGTTCTCAGGGTGGAAACTGCAAGAAAGGAGGCATCAATGTGCCATTTCTTTCTCTGCATCCTGGTTCCCCTCAAGCTTGTCTCTTCATGATTCTATGACTGAATTTAAAGCTGTTGTTGTTTCGTTGTTATGTGCCGTCGAGTTGCTTGCGATTCATAGCTACCCTATGTACAACAGCCCTAAACTCTGCTCTGTCCTGTGCCAATCGCACTGTCTCTGACACTCCCATCCTGATTACCCCAGTGACTGAATCAATCCACCTCATAGAGGGCCTTCCCCTCCTGCGCTGTTCCTCCACCCTCCCAAGCATGGAGTCCTTCTCCAAGGACCCGTCTCTCCTCACAACATGTCCAAAGTATGTTAGACGGAGCCTCAGAATCCTTGCCTCCAAGAAGTCACCCGGTTTAACCCTTTCCAGGACAAATCTGTTTGTTTTCCTAACAGTCCATGGTATTCTTAATACTCTTCTCCAGCACCACAGCTCAAAAGCATCAATTCTCCTTCTGTCCTCCTTGGTCATTGTCCAACTCTTTGAAGCATAACAAGTGATTGTGAAGACCATGGCCTGTATCAAACGCACCTTAGTCTCCAGGGAGACACCATTGCTCTTCAGTATTCTGGAGAGGTCCTTAACAGCAGACTTCCCCATGGCAATGCGCCTTTTAATTTCCTGGCTACTGGTGCCAAGACAGTTGACTGTGGAGCCAAGCAAACTAAAGCTGTGTACAATCTCAATCTCTTCACCATCCATCCTGATGCTGCCAATTGGTCCAGTGGTGAGAATCTTTGTCTTCTTGACATTGAGCCTCAATCCATATTGGAGGCTGCAGTCCACACTTCTCAAAAATATTCTTTTCTTCACTTAAACCTGTTTCTCTTTACCTACAATTTGCCAGAGCTGGGTCACAGGCTCTTTTGTGAGTTTTTTAAAGTATTTTTTTTAATTAAATTTTTTATTGTTTTATTTTTTTTACAGAGGTTTTGGATTTCCATTCATTCATTGCCGCAATTTTCTCCCTTCCCACCCCTCCCCACCAGCTCGCTTCCCCCTCCAAAGAGAGAAAAAAGAAAAAAAAAGGAAAAAATGCCTTCATTAGTATACAATTCCCACGTCCCTTCCCCCCACCCCCCACCACGAGTACACTTCTCTATGCAATCTTAATTCTGGATTCCTGTGCTAACCATAATACTCAATCATATATCACCTCTAATCTGTTCTTTATATTGGCTTGCATACAAAATTTGTACATATTATGTTTTGTTTATATACATTGTCTCTCACACATTCTTCTATTCACATTATGTTTCACATGATCATTCCCATATACTGTATGGTTTGGTTTGGGTTTTTGTTTGTTTGTTTGTTTGGGGTGTGTGTGTGTGTGTGTGTGTGTGTGTGTGTGTATTTTATTGGGAAAAAACATATTGGGGGTACAAGGAGGTGAGGGTTTGGGGCAGAAGGGTGAGGATGGGCAGGGATGAAAATTGCAGGGGTGCAGTTGCAGAGCTGCACAACTTGGTCGGCAGGGGGAGCAAGTGAAGGAAAGGAAAAGGATCCAGTGGGGACCAGATGCTACGGGGGAATGGTAAGCACATTCCAATGACAATTAAACCAACTGTCTTATTGATTTGGGAACTGGATGCAGACTCTCTGGCTTCTTCATGCTGAACAGGGGGCATTGATGTAAAGGGGGAAAGGGAGGACACTTTATCATCTTACTGTTGGTCTTCTGTTAAAGCTGCTTGCCTTCTTGTTCTGTTAGAAGATATTTTCCTGTCATTTACTCCCCTCTGGACTGCAAAGTGTTTTCCCAGGTGGGTCCAAAGGGGATGGCTAGTTGAACCCAGAGGCTCCATCCTCCTTTGCTTCCTTAGCTGGCAGTTGTATTAGAACAAACTTGTGAGTTACAAATAGAAGGGCTTTGGGGGTGTTACTTTCAGGTTTACTGGGGGAGAGGGTGGCAGAAAGTAGCCTAGATAAAATTCTCTGGACACCCTAGGCATTTTTTTCTACCCAAGGGTCAGATGGCACAACCTGGGGACTGAGGAGCTCACCCTGAGGGCCATGACAGCTCGCCCAAGCTGGGGGCTGAAGATGGTGCACCCCAAGCAGGGCAACACCCCCCAGGGGATGGCTGGTACACTCCCCCTCCAATTGCCCCCACACCAGTCTGGACCCCTCGCCTGACCGAAGACTATGTGGTCAGGGACAGCATCCCCAATTCCAGCACCACCACTTTTACCCCCCCCCATAAGTGGTCATACTGTAATTTGAAGTAGGTGTCACTGCCCTCCCCGTTTATAAATGGCAAAGGGAACCTGAGAGTTGTGAACAGCCTCCCCCCAGGTCTAAACAGCTTTTGGCAGAAGCATTCAATAGATCAAAATATGTGGTGCATTTAGGATGTCGGTCCTCTTGGACATGCTGCCACTATGAAGTGTCATCAGGTAACTCACAGTGACTTTCAACAATCCATTGTATCAGTGATCTTCTTCTCTGACCTGTCCAAGGAAACCCAAACCTGCAGGCAGCCAGGTGCACGTGTCCCGCAGGCGGCCAGTTGCAGCGCATGTCTCCCGTGTGCAGCACTTGTCTCCCACGGGCGGCTGCCTGCTCCTCCTGCTGCTGCCATCTTGGCTCCAAGAATTCTCCCAGGAACAAGTCCACTTTGCGGCAGTGTGGTGGCTCCACTGCACCAGTTTCGGGGCGGCCCAGTGCCCACCATCCATCTTGAGTGAGTGAATCCCTGGGTTCCGGCAATGGGAGCCTCATGGAGCTACAGCGGTGGTGTGGTACGGACTCGTCAGGAGGGGGATGGGAGCTGTGGGGCTCACCCATTCCTCCTTGGGAATCCTTGAATTCCTGTTGTTGAGCCTCGATCTTCACTGAAGACCAGTCAGCAACTGTTTAACTGTTAAATTAACAGCAAACAGAGGTCTGTAGAAGGCCATAGTGGCCCTCCTCCAAGTGGTCCGCTGCTCCGGCAGCTCACCACGTTGTCTCTGCCTCCGCCGCCATCTTGGAACTTCGTATACTGTGTTTTAAAACCTTAATCACCATTAATCTATGCCCGCTATTAGGCCATCTTTTCAGGTACCCGCTAGATCTTTCCTAATTCTTTCACACACAGCCCTTGCTCTGCCCACTAAACTCCCTGACCTCATTATTGTCCCCTTTTCCAACTTCCACCCCACTCTTCCCTTTGGATTTTTATAAATATCTTACTAATCATCTTTCTATTTTTACGGTAATGGTCTTATGCAGTATTTGTCCCTTCAGCCTCTCTCATGTTATACAGTATTTTTTAAAATCATTGTATCTGAGTGCTGCATAATATTCCATCATGTGAATACTATGTCTCAAGCCATTCATTTGTTGATGAATTTCATTTGTTCTCTTTCCATTTTCTTGCTGTTGCAAATAATGTTGCTAACAAAGTTAGTGTACAAATCTTTGCGTGTGTCTCAGTTCTATATTCTTGGGGTATATTCCTAGCAGTAGAATAGCTGGGTTATATGGAATATCTATGTTCAGCTTTTTGAGGAAACATCAAATTGCCTTCCAGAGTGGTTGTACCATTTTACGATTTTACTTCCAACACTGTATGAGAGTTCTAAACTCTCCATATCCTCTCCAGCCAGTCCTACTGGGGTGAGATGGTATTTCACTGTGGTTTTGATTGGCCTCTCTCTTATTACCAGTGATTTTGAACATTTCTTCATGTGTCTGTTGGCCATCTGAATGTCTTCCTCTGGGAAAAGTCTTTCCATGTCTTTTTCCTATTTCATAATGGGTTATCCATCTTTTCCTTGTGGAGGCCCTATAAGATTCGATAAACCTTTTTTATTATTAAATTTTATT